>NW_021680506.1:308892-332631 GCF_001412515.2 Diachasma alloeum
GCGCAACGAAGTGGGCACTTTTCGCGTCCCTACTCTCACTGCCCCGAGCGACAACCCACTCTCTAGCCTGCAGTCCTGCATTCTGTTTCTCAAGGAAGCACAGTCCTTCTTGAGCGGTTAGATCTGGATCTTCCACGCGTAGTACAACCCTGTGCTTCTTGGAAAGCTCCGAGGCTGCGACCACACGTACAGTAAGTCCAGCTATTTTGTTTTCGGGGAAAAGGCTTTTCAGCCAATTTCCCGTTTCCTCATCAGTGCAGCACACCATTGCCACACCTTCTCTTTCCCAGACCCCGTTGAAGGTGGGTGCTTTCAGCCCGTCAGGTAACGCCAGAATGGCCCCTTTCAGGAGTTTCTTCACCTCCGTTACCTCTTCAGTGCCCAGTTTCTGATCCGGATATGACTCCGGCATAACTGCAAACTTGAATGAGCTTGCAGTATTCTGAGCATATGTGCCCTGATCCTGCGCTCTCATTCTCTTTTCTTTCGGTCTGACTGAGGAACTTGGCGTGGTACGCTCTGATGGAGGGCGTTTTATTGCCTTCCTCACAGCCCCCTCCCCCTTCCCCTCATCGACCTTCGCTGGTGCATCCGCCAAGGTTGCAATCGCCCCCGAGGTTTGATGCAGCTTCGCTCTCTTGCGACGTCTTCTCTCGGCTCCACTCAGTCTGACCCGATTCACATCGGTACCAGACTGGTCAGCCTTGTCAGACTTCGTGTGTTCGCCATCGCTGGCCCCACCCGAAGTTGCTTTTTCAATATTAAGATTTTTTAAATTGGTTTCCATTTTAGTCCCACGAGTACCGCGGTTAAGCGTTTTCACCTGGTGCATTGCCGCGATTGCCCAGGGCTTGGCTTGTCTCGGGTGGGTTACACCCAAGACTACTCTCAGAGATCGTCCAGGTTTCTGAGAGGCACCATTAGCGATACAGCTCCCCCTGTGCCACGCATCCTTAGGCACGGTATGGCCGAGGCCATGGCTTACGCCGCTCACACACATGGATTGGGTGGGCTCCTCTTAGCGACCGCGGGCGGCGGTAGTCCGTAAGACCTCCACCGCCCGCGACCGAGCCCCCTCACTAAAGACAAAGTGGTAACCCAGTAGAGGGGGATCGGGGGAATAATCAATACAATTTTCATTTTATTTATGGAGTATTCAATGCAAGTTGAAATCGTCCAGAAACGATCCTCCGTCCAAAAATTGACCTGATTACCCTAGTCTGCAAAACAAATTGATCCACCCTGTTTTAAAAAATCATCACCCATACCATTATATCGGGTTTCATGAATAATAAACACAAAATAAATTCAACTCGTAAATTCAACACACGATAACTCAACACGTAACAAACTCAACAAAATAAAATTTAACAAAATCAAATTCAATACATAGACCCTTCATCAGCTTATATTTAAACATCTGCATTTTTAATTCTATTGAGACAGAAATTCGAAGGTCTTGCCAGAGTAGCTATTGAATTTTCAGAATTTGAATCCTTGAATGAAATTATAAAATAAACTGCGCTAAATTTTTGATCCACTATGCACAGGCAATAAATACAAAGCCGAGCGGGACACTATATTTAAAAGTCATGATGAGAGTATCATAGATTGCATTAATCGCTTCCAAAATATTTGTAATGAAACAAGACCCCTAGACAATGATAGAATCACATTGCATTCTTTAGAGGGAGAGAAACTTGAAAAGGAAGCGATCCAAAATTTTTTAAATAAATAATTACATCATGTCAAAGTATCGAGCAATTATCATGAAAACACATAAATAAGAAAAGAGGCATGAACATGGAGAAAATTGAATATGAGGACAAATGGATGACAAAAGGGCGGGAAATATCGAAGAATGGTTCCCAAGTGAACGTGTAATGAGTGAGCATTGTGTTGACTATATTTGTGTGGAAATACAGGTGGTGAAATACCTGGATGTTGAGTTCCTGATCTGTTGATTTGTCTGTGTTGAGTTGCCTATGTATTGAAATGATGTGTTGTGTTGCATTCACTATGTCGTGGTTAGTCATGACACATCATATCAATTATACCATCATATTTTTTGAATTTTCGATTCTGTTATGGCGTTCAGAAAACAGAATTTCCATGTAAATTGTGAATCTATTATTCTGTTCAGTATGAGAAGGGGAAGCCATTGGTGAACCTGGTGGACAACATGGTGAAGCTTGGTACCTTGTACAATCGAAACGGCGTGAACGGAAGTGTTGCCGGGTCTCGTCAGGAGCTAATGCAGATGCAGGACGTGACACGTGAACAACGAGAGCGTTTAGAATTCAATCAGAGGGTACAAGAGCAGAAGATTCTGGTTGAGGAGCGAAGGGACTGGGCGAGGCTCAGCCCCGACCATGGACAACTGCAGGTACTTAAGAAGACTCAAGTGCTTCCGGTGTTTTTTTTTCATGGAAGTCGTTGATGGAAATTATAATAAATATAGAAATATGTTTATTTACGTAGCAAAGTCAATTTGACATGAACATATCGAAATTCTCATAAATATTTGTAAAAAGAATTTAGAGAGAAATGCCACCAAACTCTATTCAAGTCCACAAATGTCTTTATGGAAAATGTCTTCCGATCAATTTGTCTACGAACGATTGTTTCAAAGGTAACCACAAAGTAATTTATAAGTTTTTTCTGGACCTCTGCAACTTCTCGTTCGAAGATATACTGTTAGAAATTCCGGAATTTCACGTAACAGCTGCTTGTGAGTGTCCCGTGTTGTGAACTTGAATTCAATTTAAGATCGAGTTCTTCATCAAATTTCATATTCATCTTGGAAATACAACTAAATTGAGCTTTTTTTTTATCGAAGTTTCAATGACAGTTTGAATTTTCAATGAGTTGTTTCTAGGGATGGGCCATGTTTTTAAAAACATCGATGTTGTAAATCGATTTTTCTGGAAAAAATATGGATTGAAAAAATCGATGTTTATTCTCATTACACAGAAAAAAAAACCATTTTTTTCAGAATTTAAAAAAAAAAATTTTTTATTAAAAATATGTATTTAAAAATACAACCCGAGCAACTTACGTTTCAATGATAAGTACTGCTAGAGAGTCAAATTTTGAATTTCGAAGCAGGCTTGTCGATTAAGGCCCGGGTGTACTATCTTTTGAATGTTATCTGGATTTTTTTAATCTTTTGTAATGAACATGTGGGGATGTTCGTTAGGGACATCCATACGACCTGAGAAAAATACTCTACTCCCACGACATAAGGCCGATCCGTGAGTTAAAAGTGTGAGAGAGAGGTTCAAGTTTTCCCGCTTCGGCGACGTTTCCTTTTGTTTGAGGACTTCAGCTAGTTTTCCCGCTATGGCGAGGTTAAATTTTAAGCAATTCCGGTTAGCTATTTCCCGAAAAAAAACGTGGTAATGTTTTGGGGATTTTTCCTTTTTTTTATTATTTATTTATATCATTTCGAGATTTAAGTACGTTTTGGAGTTCGTCAATCTGCATAATTACGCGTTCTTTAGAGCCCATGGAATTATCGCGAAGAAAGGCCAAGTTATAAGTCATCCGGTAATTTCTATGGGGTTAGCTCTTTTTCAGATCTTACGGGGAATCGATTAGGTCCAGCTGAAATGCTGGCGCTCTATTTTTAGTTGGAGTTCACGGGGAGATAAATTGGTTATCTTTACGTTTATGGTGGAAGGTCATCTGGGACAAGAGCAGTCATTGTCCCCAGCGAATTGCCAGACTGCATATGGGTTAGTGTTTACGGCTAAAGATTTTGCAAAATTTTGATTAGTGGTTCCTTTCATTATGACCCCGTGACTTCCGGAGAACCGACCCGTGGGAGGCGCTAAGAAATCCAGAGTAATTAATCGAACGTTCATCAGTTCGGCTCAGATTTAGTTAATTATTGTTAATGAAGGGTTTTAGACAGACCGGAGTATAGGATCTAGCAGTTACGCCACTGCTTTTTCCGAGGTAATTCGCTGGCTCCCTCAAGGTTCACGCCTTTGATGGGTAAGAGTCTCCGCCAATCAGGAGCCGTTCCTCATTGGCCGGGATTCGCGCTCGGGACAGTGACATGCGACACTGACCCCCGAAAATCAGTTCGGTATTGACCACGGTCAAGTGAAGACGCGTGAGTAAGGGATGGTGCCTGAATTACAGTGTCCAGGACACAGTACAACCCGGACATTGCTTTGAAATCGAGATGGTAAGGAAGAATGGTCGCGTCACCAAGAAGTTCCCAAAAGTGAGTTTTTCTCGGTTTTCGGTATTTTATCCGAGCCATTGACATAGCGTCGACTCTCCCCTGAAGGTGGTTTCCCTCACGTTGTCCGGCTAAGCGGCCGTTAAATAATTTATCGGTGGTTTTTGGTTACACATCTTTTCTTTTGAGACGTCGATTGTCTCCGGATTTTTATCTGTGAGTCTCTGGTCGATTTTCATTCATTTCTTTTCCCCCTTTAAAAGGTTCAGTGTTGTAATTTCCGTCCGGTTCTGCCCCGGCGGCATTGTCGGGTCTCTCTTTATTAATTATTTGAAGCTATAAGGTAAAATTGGGCTTGTTTCATTTTTTTCTCGGTCGAAATCTTCGATGTAGGCCTTCGTTTCTCTCTCGCTTCCGTAGCAGAGAGTCTACCCTCTCCCTCTACGGAAAAATGTTGTAGAGCGGCTCGAGCATTCTCCACGAATGCTTCCCCCTCACGGCACCCCGCTAACACCCATCCGTGCCAACAAGCTGCGGCTCCCGCTTCCCGCGAGCGTTCCCTCGTTAAGATTTCCCTCCGGGTGTAAATCAACCTGGAGTGGCTCCGAACGATCCAAAATCGATAATTTTGGTATCATGGGCTTCTCTAGACCTTCCCGAGCAATTTGACTGTGGGTTTTTCGAATTTGACTCTACCGATTTTCCGCTACGGCGAGTTTCATTTTATCGAATTTTTATTTTCCCGCAGTACGTTATACGTATACCGCTGGGTTTATGTCCTCTCACTCTCACGGGGATTCGCATACCTTCCCTCCAGTTCTCGGAATTCTCGAGTATTTCGGGATTAACGAATATTTTTATATTACCACTTGAGGAATTAGATGACGTCAACTTTGTGGCCGAGTTAATCGATAATGTATTATTGTCGGGACCAAATATTTCGAGTCAAAGTTATTATTTTCGGTTTGTTAGAAGAGTGATAGTTACTGTTGCAAATCTTTTTCTTCTTTTTTTTGGTAAGACTAATATGTGAAAATCATGTAAATTATTTAATTGTGAAATTTCAATAGTGGAACAAGTAAGGACAATGTCGATCTCTTTTTTTTTGTAGTTTTGACCGCCCAATAACCCGTTTCCACCTGAAATCCACCCCTCTCTCTACAACCTAGCCCACTGAGCGAACCGAGGACCGTTACCTTTCCCCAAAAATCTAGTTTTCTCCCTTCTTACGTACGTTTTAGAGGTTTTCGAGTTAGTTAGAACTGATTTTGTAGACTCCTCCGGTATGGTAATTCCAACTAAAAATTGCCTGGCGCCCATAGATTTTTTAATTTTTGAGTTTAACTAGATTCAGGGAAAGAAGGGCGAAGGTAATAGGTATTTTTAACCCCCATCCAAAAATGTCACGTTACACTTTCGTAATCCAAAATTGTCAAATAAGCGGTACATCATGTAGAAATTCCCAAAAATTATGATAGAATGATTTAAAAAAATAGAAAAAAATCTGAACTTTCTTAGAGAGCGTTTTTAATTGAGATTCAGTATCAGTTGAAAAAAGTGGAAATTACAAATCTCTGATTCGCTGTGGCAAATTACCCATTAGCTGTCATTTTCCATGGTGGATAAGAAAACACTAACTCCTCATGGGAAGTGACAGCTAGGTATCTCAATTTTCAAAACAGTGGTATGTAGCCATCTGCCATTTTTATGTGATGAAAGTGTGATTAAAAAATTCTCCAAAATATTACAACTTTTTTCAAAGAGCCTTTTCCGTAATAAATGTCTCTGTGCAGTGTGGGAAAAGATTTACGAAATCAGTCTTCCCCCTGCATGATATTGGGTGACAGGCTGCCATTTGTCACCCTAAATCAGATACATTTTCCAATTTCTTGTTATTCAACTTATTCTGTATATAAATTAAAAATGCTCTTTGAAAAAATTAAGAATTTCTTCTACTTTTTTTTGATTATTCATTCATAATTTTTTTAAACTTCTGCGTGATGCAGGGCTCAATTGACAATTTCAGATGACAAAAGATGAAAAAAAACATCGAGATAACGTTCGAAAGATAGTACACCCGGGCTTTAATTGAAAAATATATATTGCATATTTTCAGTGGCTGGACAGTAGCCGTAATAATTGTTGATTCTTATATATACTATTATTGTTCTGAGTTGTCCATTTCCCATTTATAACGTATATACTATACAAAATAATTGCTTCTGATTGCGGATAAATTATAATTTTTTTTATTCTCAATCAATCAATACTAGTATTCGACAAAAAAATTACAAAATTTGTTAGCTTGGTCAAAAACATCGATATTTGGATAAAAGAACCGAAAATCGATTAGTCGACAAACATTGCCCATCCCTAGTTGTTTCTCGTATGGATCTGAAAATTCGGATTTCATTGAATATTCCAAAGATTAACTGGTCGTCAATACCAAGCTATATGGAAATTATCACAATTAGTGATTGAAATTTTTTAGATTTTTTACTAGACATTTAAATAGTAATGTTCGAACGGTGAAAGAAAAATGATTGAAAAACCTCTTTTGTAGGTAACTTTTCTTTACGAAAAAGCTTCTTTGATATTCCGTCTAAAACCCGTCCATGTTCTCGATAATCTACCAAAGTACTATAGATTTCAGAATTTCACATGACTCTTTCTTCCCATCACTCTCAATGTCTACCCCCTCAAAAAAATCTTATATTTCGCTATCATCGAACGATAAACCTGGGACCCGATAAAATCAACCCGAATGAAGAATAATTCACGGTCAATAACGAAAGAAATCATCCGAAATGCGTTTCGTGTTTACGTAGACATAAATAAACCGTCTATTAATTCGCCCGGAAATTATTCAAAGGGCCATGGGCTCGCTATT
The DNA here is from genome assembly GCF_001412515.2 of Diachasma alloeum. Classification (NCBI taxonomy): domain Eukaryota; kingdom Metazoa; phylum Arthropoda; class Insecta; order Hymenoptera; family Braconidae; genus Diachasma; species Diachasma alloeum. The sequence continues at coordinate 315,975 of NW_021680506.1, forward strand.
TTATCACTGACTTCAATGGAAGCGTTAACTCGAAGTTTGCCTCCCCATCTACCACGTATTATCTCGGCCGTTAGACACGAACAACTGGTTAATTGTTCACCCCTTAATTATGGCCTCCCTTTCTCTTCCTCGCTGATTTCCATATTTCGTACTCCAAGTTATTCAATAGTTGACTCTAGGAATATCAAGTAACACGGAGGAAGAGAGATGAGTAAGAAACAAACAGTGGTTTGTTTTTGTCAACTTGGATCGTTTCAACCGGAATAGCATACTCGTAACACGATATTATAATGACTCTTGTGCTTGTTCTTTGAGACACTCATTTTTCTATGTACAGGCGAAGGTGCAGCAGCTCTACAAACTGGATCGATTGCTCCAGGAAGAGTCGGGGAAACTTCACAGCCTTCAGCAGGACAAGGTGAGTTATTCGATATATATTCTACTTCGACTGAAATAATTCGGACGGGAATGAGGGAAATAGAGCAAGATGGAAGTATATTGTATTGCCGTATCAATATTTGTTTCCGTATATATCGACAATATGGTAGGTAGTAGATATCAGATATCCAATTTGTTTTTATCAATAAATATATTTGCAAATCGCTCCATATGAATATCGATATGTGGAGTCCGCTTTGTTGATGCACCAATCCATGGAAATACCGATTGATAGAATCACATTGCTAGAATCTTGAGTATCCTGAATATGAACTAAGTGTGATCAGTTGAATCAGGGAGAATAATAATTATTATCGAATAATGACTTTTGAGCTAATTATCGTTCTAAATGAATACTGAACAGTTTTAGAAAAATTACCTTAGACTTGAAGTGAGATTCCATTGTTTTTCACAAGTTGGTAGAGTAGTGATTTGATAATTTTCTGAGGTTTTATAGGCCACAGTAATGATAGGGAACGAATGCTTAGTTTATCTATTTTTCTCAATTGCAGCTGTATCCAAATTGATATTGCACACAAATTGATTTTGTTCAATCTTGGAAGTAGATAAACTAACTTGTATGGACTTCGCACTGAATCTTACTTGCATCATTTGGGAAACATACTGAAGAACTATGAATGTTTCCCGAATATTTTTACAACTACGAAAAAGGTCACAGTGTGATGAGCAGGGATAGCCATATCCATAAATTATAATTACCGTTAAATTATTAAGTAGTCAATTGGTTAATATCACTCTTAAATTTTAATTATTGAAGTAATCATCAAGTTAAATATTCAAATTCCCAATTCTTTATTAATCAGTAATTTATTTGGATAATCAGAAATTCTTTATAAGAAATTTAGTATTATTTACTTAATAGAAAATTAACAAATTCATATTATTAAATATTTAATTCACCATCATTTGGAAATTTACATTATCCATTATTTCAGTATTTTTGAATTTCGATTAGCATATTTAAAGCTTGATCGATGTAAGTCGGAAATTCTTTTAATATTGGAGAATTGGAAGATTGATGGCCATCGCTGGTGATGAATTGAATCATCGATGATAATTTTCGAGCAAATTGTCGTATTGCACGGTAATTTGAAAATGTTGGAAGAATACCAAAGATTTTGAGATAGTTCTACTTAGACTTAGAGCGAGACTTAATGATGTGAACGAGCCGTCTGGGCAATGATTTTATGATTTTTTGTGAATTTATCAATAAAATGATAGTGATTATTCCCCGATTCAAATCTCGATCAATAGGAGCGTGGGATTTGACATCACGTGGTGCGTATGATATCGATAATTTTCGGTTATACCACGGCTGTTGCTAAGCAGTAAACAAGTTTTTCGCAGAATTTTAACCCAAGACAATTGAAAAAACATAAAAAAATAGTGACATTTGAAAGAATGATTGAAAAAAAGGGCGATTTGGAGAAGATTCTCTCCAAACCATTGATGAAAACGTCAAAGGCAGTGTCCCATTAAATACTGTGAAAAGCAAGAAATCCGTTTGGAATCAGTTCTCTCGAGTTTGTGACGAGCGGAGATATGAGCTGACTGAAACAACTCCAGACGAAGCTCTCGCTGATATGCTGAAAGATTGGACTTTCAATATGAAAAAGGCCTTTGGAAGCGACTACAAGGAGGGAGTTGTAAAAACCATCTGGAATCAAACAGCTAAGTTGTTACAAGATGAATATTTCACGGAATTTAAGAGGAAAATCGACCCGTTCTCGACGTCTTCTTCAAGATGATCCTGAAAAACGTCTGAGAAGTGTAACAGACTTGGAGAAAACCGACATTGATGCGATGGTGAATTGCTACAATGAAGAAACACCAGACGGACTCCAGAAAAAATTATTTATTCTTGTATCAGTGGAGTTGGCTTGGAGAGGAGGGGAAGGAGCCTCTGCCATGACACACCGCTTCAACGATGAAACTGGAACTGATGGCAGGAACACAGGCAGGATTGAATATAACCCCATATTCACCAAAACTACCCAGGGAGGGGATAAGAAGTGTGCGAGCAGCAAATGGCTCATCCTCAATGATGAAAATCCGCAGAATTGCCCAGTGCGACTGCTGAAAAAGCTCAAGTCAAAAAGAGGTAGTAATGTCAAGACGGAGAGTTTATTTCTAACTGTTACGTCAAGAATGGGTTACTTGACACAACTTTATTAAATTAAAATTCAATATACTGAACCAAAAAAACAAGATTAAATTCAAAGATCGTCTCGAAATTAAGGAATAGAATTCAAACACAAAACCCATTTACAAAGGTCCCCTTTTACTTCAATTTTCTAAACCCCAAAAGTATTTGGAATCAAAGGTTGGGAAGGTTCACTTGAAGTAAAATGAAAAGAATTTTGAATAACTTTAAAGTGACTCAATAGAGTCTATATTTTAACAAAACAAGTAGAAAAGTATAACTAGAACATTCGACTTACATTTACTGCTCTGCTTTCAGTCGTAAAGTATTTTGTATGTGGTTAAAAGTAATGCCGCACTGAATTTAAGACGTTGGATTAAATTCTTTATTTAAATGAATCATATAATTAAAAATGTCACAAGACTTGGGATTTCAGAAAATAATTTAGTTGCGAAAGACTAAAACGGAAATTAAATAGTCATTCANAATAGAGTCTATATTTTAACAAAACAAGTAGAAAAGTATAACTACAACATTCGACTTACATTCACTGCTCTGCTTTCAGTCGTAAAGTATTTTGTATGTGGTTAAAAGTAATGCCGCACTGAATTTAAGACGTTGGATTAAATTCTTTATTTAAATGAATCATATAATTAAAAATGTCACAAGACTTGGGATTTCAGAAAATAATTTAGTTGCGAAAGACTAAAACGGAAATTAAATAGTCATTCATGACTATATGAAAATTAAAGGTCGCGAAAAACCCAAAATATCGCCTTAATAGGTCGATAATAAAATTGGAACCGTGTCCAAAAGAAACTGGAGTATACTAACTCTCAGATATGAGCTACTACTACTACTGTAGCGATGATTACAAAATGCAATCGGAACTGTAACTGTCGTGCTGCTATCGCGCACAAGTCTTTATAGTTTATCTAGGAGGGTGTGTCCTCAGAATGCATAGGGAAATTTCGGGGACCAATTACAAATGACTCTAGCCGAAATTTCCCACTCCAGTGGTTTGAAATCTCCTTGTTTCGAGATCAACTCCATCTCTCTACATGAAGATGTTTTTGGGGTGTAGGCGGTCTTTTCTATTCCCCAACAACCAATGAAAATTGTTTTAGGAATGCCCATATATTCCCTCCACAATTCTCTTTTATCTCTTATTTTCAACTTAGCGTTAACATCTTTGTTATTTAATTTTTTTGAAACAATTCAGATAAATTTCATGAAATTTTATGATAAATTATAATTCATTGAAGAAAAATAGTAATCTAATAGTAATTCAATAATAATTCAATGACATAAAAATATTGTTTAAACTTTAATTATTTTGTGGTTTTCCCACGTTGATAATATTTCTTAAACAATTATGATAGTTTAATTAATATCCGAAATGGAAAATTATTCATAAAAGAATCATTCTGTTGTATGATGCATTTTACTATTTTTGTGTCACATGTTCGTCAATGTATATGTCATTTCCTCCATGTGGGAAACGAAATCGTTACTCTATTTTTATATCAAATATTTGTCGTGGGAGTTACAAAATTTGGACCCACGCTTAGAATTTGTTATCAACAGTTTTCCGGTTCAAGAGTCCAGTGTTTATTGAAATTTATGGTCACACGTGGAAAGTGCATGACTAAGGAGACGAGACTAGACTCAAATGTGTACAGTGCATCTGATATTGCACAGCTGATATCTCCTTAATCTAGGAGAAACTCGACGTTGGGAACATTTTTATCGTTCACAGATGTGTGCAGCCGAAATATTCCTAACATCGAGGGGGTCACTTTCCCTCGTCACAGAAGATAATTTGGGTTTCAAAAGTCGCTTCTATCACTGAGATAATTGAATGACGACGTAAGAAAATGAATTAAAATGAATTTTCTGACGGATGTCACACTAACCGTCAATCCCCATTGGAAAAGCCCAGTATCGGGTGGTGCAAGAATGCTCCTGTTGGGAAAAATTTGCTGGGGACATGGGTCAATGAGGCTGCCAAGAAAGCAGGGTTGAACACTCAAGGTAAAAAAATCACCAATCACTCGAGTCGAACAACTGCAGTATCCAACTTGGCTAAAGCTCGTATTGGGAAGCAGCAAATCGTCTAGATCACTGGTCACTCCAACGTCAACTCCATCAAATCATATCTCCAACTAACCGAAGCACACCATGCACAGCTCGTAAAACGGATGCGTCGAGATGGCCCCTCAAATGAGCAGAATATTGTACCTGCACCTACGAATGCTAATCCTCCCCTTACCTGACCAGCCTACTTACACTTATAATAATTGTATTTTTAACTGCACAAATTTGCATATGCATCAATAATTTGTCTTTCCATTTTTTCTTGCACTGAATTGTATCACGATGAAACTAACTGAATATTGAATAAAAAATTGTTTGTTATACCACGAAAATATCAAATCCCAGCTCCCATTGATCGAGATTTGAATGGGGGGAATAATCCGCCGAATACCCCTCGTGCTTGAAAATTAATCGAGTATTTCCCTCAAGTTTCCCAGCTTAGTAACATGCGCGTGCAGTTTGGCACAAAATCCGCCAATACCGCCAATTTCACGCACATGTTGCTAAGCAATGAAACTTTCGGAAAATAGTCAATAATTTTCAAGCACTCGGCATATTATAACTGAAAATTTTTAACAATGTATCCCCCACTTTATTTGCTCTCAGAGGGGAAAATATTTGTATTTGATATTCTTCGCACAAGATACTAAACGATTTACATTTTTCATGATCATTTTAGTACGATTCCTGAGGTGAAACGCGTATGTTTGACTAAAAGGCAATGCTTCTTTTCAAAATAGCAATTTAGAAACTCGGAATAAGTTGCTTTATTACCTAATAGGGGCTTGCGAAGCAAAATTAAGACTTTCATGGAAATTTTGGTTTTCATAAAAATTGAGTTGCATTTTGCTTTGTTCTATCTATCTATCCATCTAAAAAAATGGACGTAAAACATGCTGCAAGATATGTACAAAAAATGAATATTTTACAAAGGTATGAAAATGGGATGAAAGCCGAGCAAACGCAAAGATCATCCTCTCCTGGCAACGACTAACTATTATTATAGCTATAGGTAGAGATCTAGTAATGCTTATACATATGCATAAGTATACTCATGAACATATGCATAGGTATACCAATAAGTACAGTTATAATTAAAATATAGCCGAATAGATCAGTGACAAAAGACGTTACATGGATTTTTTTTAGTGATCTTCGAGACAATTTTTACAACACGTTTTTATCCGAGTGAATCATAATTTGAAAATTATTATGAGAATTCACATGAACTTGAGCGTAGTCTTTTTAAACTTGGACTAAAGTCTATTACTTCAATTAAGGGGTTCCAGTAATTAATCGATAATTTTCAATACTTACTCGAAATATATTAAAACTTTCATTCTGAGCCTTATTAGAAGTTAATTGCCGTTGATATACTAGTTTCCGGAAAGTCAATCTCCATTTACAGAACACGTCCGTAAGCTGGCTCTGTTAGATGGCCGATAGCTGAGACATTGAAATTAGAGTAAACTTTTCCGTTAAAGTTGCGCGCCTGGGGCTGTAGGAGAAGTCGATTCGACGAATACGACTATATTTCTCTGCCCCCACCATGCGCCGAGTTTTCGAAAATCTACTATCAGAGTACACTCCAATCTTCGTACAAGATACCCCAGGGACTGTAGCGGAATCAAATTCCGAGAATTAGATATCCCCAATTTATTTGCGCTCAGAGGTGAAAAAATTTTGATTTGATATTCTTCGTACTAGATACTAGACGATTCCCATCTTTCATGATTATTTGAGTATGATTCCTGATGTGAAAAATAGATGTTTAATTAGAAGTAGTGTTCCTTTTCAAAATAACAATTTAGAAACTCGGCAGAGTTAGTTTATTAATAGAGACCTGTAACCCAAAATTGAGACTTTCCTTATAATTTTGGTTTTCATAAAAATTGGGTCGACTTTTGTTTTGTTTTGTCTATTTGTCCATCCAAAAAATGGACGTAAATACATGGTACCATCTATCCATTCATGTAAAAAAATCGATATTTTGTTAAGTTTTATGACCAATGCGTTTATTTTTTTTTATGAACTGTAACGAGTGTCCGATTCATGTGCAATTAAGTTCTAAATCATAGATGCATATATTTCCAATAATTTCTGCAATATCTCAACTTCTTCCTCACCCAATTCTAGCCCCTTTGTCGAGTATCTTGTGCGAAGAATACGAAACTAAAAACATTCAAGCCAGAAAGTGGAGGTATCACTCGGCACGGACTCAGACCTAGTATCTTGTATGAAAGTATCTGGTACGGAGACCGATCTCTTGGAAAGGCAAAACACTAGCGCATCTAAGAAAACATCGATAAGTTCACATTCGAGAGTGAAGGGCGGTAGGGAGTGGGGGAAGACTTCACGCTGGCGAAAAAGTGATGAAGGAAAAATGCGATAATAACGAGAGCAACTATAACGAGAGTCTACTATACCTGTGGAAGAATAAGGTTTCCGAAAACTAGTACATCTGTTCTTTAAAATTATTTTTATTAAAATCGTAAATGAAGGTAAAAATCTATTTAACCACGTGGAGAACATGAATTTTCGAATTTTCCAATCGTCAAGTATCGGGAAACTAGGCCAGCCCACGATAACACCTTAATCTTTCAAAATTTATTCAAAGTGGAAGTGATCGACAAACTCTAATTATTGTACCTCCGCCCTAAGTCAGGAGTAAGACCAAAGACTCCGTAACCTCTTCCTAGTCCTCGGAGCAAAAAAATTGACGCCACTAGCGCCGACGTCTTTTTTCCTTCTCTGTTTACCCTGAAGCTCTATTTTTGGCAAGAAGATGGTATACTGTGACCTTATTTGCTTCAGGAATTACTGGAGAAGGCACTGGGAGGGCTGAAATACAAGCTCCAAGGCAGCAGAAGTAATCCTGCTGAAGTGGAGAAATACAAAAAACAGCAGATTCTACTGGAGAGAGAGTTGGCCCGAGTTCGAATGCTACTTGTTCATAATTCCAAGGTAAATTGTATTATCTAGGTATAATAAAAAAAAAGTCTCGTATTAAATTGATTAATGTTGCCGAGCGGAAAGGGAGAGAAGGAACAAAACATCATCAGTGTTTCCATTCATCTGTTGTTGAGTTCACCGAGTTTGTTGTTGTCAGTTACGGATTTTTCTCCCATGTAATTCCTCTACATTTGTTTATCCTGTTTTTGTCCTCAGCAAACGGTATTTTTAGCAATTTTTTTTTTTGGGTCTCCATCAGTTGTCATTTATTCCATTTTGTTTAGTTCTATTTGGTTGTGGATTGAGAGAAAGTGAATGTTGAATGATAATAATTGTCTTACACTACTATACTTCCTCTCGACCCCTGAATTAAACATGTACCTTCGTTATTTCCAGGGGAAACCAGTTTTTTTCCAGGTAAATCCTCCAGATGCATCACAAAATTGTGGAGAATGGCTTGCGGAATGTTTTTCTTTCGTTGCGCATTATTTATGATTTACTCGTTATGCTTCCATTCACCTTGCCTTCTACTCGAGTCAAGGTATTTAATCATGGGTTTGTTATTTTAATATTCTAGAAATTGGAGGAGACTGTTGCGGAGAATGCCAGGCTGGAGCAGGACCTCGTGGTGCTCAGACAGAAGCTTCAAGCTTCGAGGAGATATGCGGGGAGCATGAGGAGAGATACTTCAGGCACGACTGTTGCTGTTGAGACGGAATTAAGAAGGGTCCAGCAGTTGGTGGGTGATCTGCAAAGGCAGAGACAAGAATTAAGTGTTCAAGTTCGACAATTGACGGAAAAGTCCCATAGTTTAGTACAGCAGATTAGACCTAATCAGCAGCAAGCAGGTGATTTATGGTTTTTATGTGAAAAATTTTACGTCGAAAGTTTTGCAATTTTTTCAATAGATTCCGGGAAAACTACTTCATAGAAACCGGCACTATTTACTCCGAAAATTTGCACTTTATTACAGTTTTACTTCCAACATGCGATATGGTAAATCTGTTCCATCAGAATTGAACATTGCAATGATTCCAGTCTGTTATTGAAGAGTAGCATACATGTGTCAATGCCCATCATGACACATATATGTTACGGATGACAGTATAATCCGGCATATACGTTTCATTGTTTTTTTTCAATATAAACTTTAATTAATCTCTAATTCTCGTAAATTTCGAGCGATGAAATTTCAAGTATAATGATCGTTTACTCGCGAGCTATAGAATGGTATCGAATACCAAAGGATCTTCAATAGTGAGAAAATGTAATTATGATATTGTATAATATAATGTTCTATATATAAGCAGATCGATGCCAAATCAGCAGGCAAAAGAATCGATGCTGGGGATTTTTGTCTCAATTTTTTTCTGAAAAGATGGCGATTAGACAAAAATTTGGAAAATTTGAAAAATGTTGATAATGGAGGGAGTTATGATTTTTTGAAAAAGGATAGTTTTTGTCTAAAAATTTTTTTTCCAAATTAACCTCAATATTTCGGCGGGATTTCAAGCTCTCAAATCGCTGTTTGGCACACGCAAAGAAATTGAAAAACCCTTCAAAATAAGACATCACACATAGCATTATCTTCAGTTTGACGGGGTTTATACGCGAAAACGTTTTTTTTTCAATGGTTAATTACTTAAAAAGCTAATTTTTTTTAATCACAAATTTTCACCAAAAATGGTCAATAAAATGAAAGGAGTTTGGGCGCCAATTAGAGTTTGTCTTTGACGGTAGTCCGGCGGTTATTATTTTTGCTTCCGAATGGAAGCATTGCTATCGTCTGATTTTCACATTTTCTAATTTAGCTTGGAAATGATGCAGAATAGTCTGAAACGTAAAAATACGAAGTTTGGGGACCATGTCTGTGCGTGACACTGTCCAGTCGGTGGTCATTTTTTCGTCAATTTGATAATTAAACGGGAAAAATCATTCCAAAAAGTTTGAAATTTTTTCAGTTAATTGGTATAACTTAAAACTAACTCCATGTCAAACTTCAGCTTGATCCGTCCATTAGTTTTTGAGCAATATCCATTCGTTTTTTAACCTTTTCCCGCAAATATCTCGAAAAATATCCAACCGATTTCAATTTTTTTTTTTCAAAATATTCGGCATGATGTCCTCTATCTCAGTCAATCAAAATATATATACCCTTTCATACAAAGTTTTTGAGAGATGTAGTTTTTTCTGTTTTTGACTTGAAATCCTTGTTCGCGTCCTAACTTGAGTAAAAATCGAGATATTCGAGATATAAACGCATCCATTTGCAAGCCCGCAATCAATATATTGATGGCGAGAAAAGAATAGACGCCCTACTCAGTAGAATATGTACAGCCACATGGCTGCAGTCGCCTACCTGTTTTCAGTGGGACAAGTATCGAAAATGACCGAAAATCGCTATTATTTATACAATTATCCTCCAAATGTGTGAATATTCAATTGAATAATTAAAAATGAGTCAATTCAATTAAATTCTCGATTACCAATAAATGAAAGCTCTTTGAAAAATATATTTCCATTGAGTAATTAGAGAAAGAATCATTTTTCACTCAAAAAATCCTACTGAAGATGAATAATGGAATATAATAAGTCTAACCTCCGCCATTTATTAATATTCAACACTCCGTTGGTCGCGCAAAAGTTACGAACGCTATTGGTCGCACCGTAAGCGCTACGCCGCACCAGCAGAAATCGACATAATGATAAATTTGAAAGATGTAAGAAAAATCTGAAAAAAATCAAGAGTGATTTTGATGATATACTTGAAGAAGTCCCGTGAAATTCTTTTTGTTCAGTGTTACTCTTAATTATACATTCCAGCTCAAATTTGCCATGTTTCTCTGAAAATTCGCCTTATACACGGTACACGGCCAGGAGTTTCTAAATAAAAACTAGAAAATCTAACTACTTATGATAGTTTTGACGGTTTTTTTCATTGATAGGCCTTCTAGACATTTCAAAATAAGATGTCAAATTTTTCAAATTTTTCTGAGGCTTTACTGCAGTGTAATTTAAAAAATCAGGAAAAATGCGGTGCGGCGCCCACAGTGCGACCAACGGAGTGCTAATTGAATATCTACTTGGTTCGGCGATAATTGTATGAATAATATCGATTTTCGATCATTTTCAATCCTTGTCTCAATAAAAAAATTAATAATCGCTGAACTACGGCGACAGACAAACTCTTATTGGCGCCAAGATTCTGTACATTTTATTGATAATTGTTGGTGAAAAATTCAAATTTTTAAAAAATTAGCTCTTTGACTAATTAACGATAAAAAAAACGTTTCTCGAACAAACCCCGTTGCACTGAATACAATGTTATGTATGACGTCTCATTTTGAAGGGCTTTTCATGCTTTTTTAGTGCATCAAAAGGTGATTTCATAGCTTGAAAAGCTGCCGAGATATTGAGACCAATTTGGAAAAAAAAATTGGTTTTGGACAAAAACTATCAGTTTTCAAAAAATCATAACTCCCTCAATTATCCATATTTTTCAATTGTTTATTTTCAAAATTTTTGATTAATCGCCATCTTTTCAGAAAAAAATTGAAACGAAAATCCCCAGCATCAACTTTTTTGTCCTGGTGATTTGGCGTGTCTCTGCTCATGTTATATTTTCTCATTGAATTTTTCAGTCTCACCAGCTCCTCAAGTCTACCATCCAAAGAAAAAAGCTCAAAGTTCATGGCTAGAAACCGATCTAGATTCAGGAATGACCTTAGATCACGGTCTGGACTCACCGTCGAGTTCAACTTCCTCAATGTCCCCTAGGAATCGTCAAAACGGCAGTCCACATCAGCACATACCTTCCCCACAGTACAAAGACCCTCCGGCGGCTCGTTACTCGCCCACATCCGTGAATCGTCCAGCTCAGCCAATTAATTTGATACAACCTGGTCGTTCTCAGTCTTACCATTGTGATGCACAGCAAAATCACATCACTGCGATATCACCACAATTAAGGGAGCAGATACAACAGCACCAGCTCAAACAACAGCTCCTGAAGGACCAGATGCAGGGCAAGGGAAGCCCGATTCAAAGCATTGTACCTCTTTATGTGAACACCGACTCGAGAAGAATTAATTCGTCTGATGGAATGAAAAGAATGGATTCCGGGGTCAACGGTGTGGCTATTCTGCCACCTGAGTATGTTCCCCCACCACGCCCTCCTCCTTGTGAGGAGGCACTGTTGGTGAATGGAGGATACGGACATGATGATAATAATTTTGCAGGTAAAGAGAATTTTTTAAAAATTTTATTCCTGTTTTGCCAGAAATTTTTTGAAAATCAAGTAACAGCTGCGAGTGTGTTCACTTTTGAGAATTTTAATCCAATTCAGCAGTGAGAGAAACAGCAGAGCTCTCAAACAAGTCTTACTTTTGCCAAAAAAGTAGTTTATAAAAAATGATCAAAAAAGGATTTTTTTGTGCCAAACATACGAAACGTACGCCGAGATTGAAAATTTTGATTACCAAAATAGATTTAGTCTTTTCTAAAAAAATTTATTCTCTGTGCAAGTAAGAAATGTAATTTCTCGCACTACTTCTTCGTTATTCGATGCTCCCATACCTATTTTACTCCCGGCAAATGCTCGTTTTACATGAAACGAGGGATAGTACTTTGTCGCTTCAGCTATTCAAAAATCACTGCCAAAAAATGAATTCTTAAGGCTCCGATGGATTATCTTTCGAACATTATCTCAATTGTTTTTCCATCTTCATAATCTAAAATATATCGATATTAGGTGTCCCTAAAAATTATGATTGCACAATCAAAAAAAGTTTTAAAAAAACTGAACATTTTCAAAAAGCATTTTTAATAAACATCAGGAAAAAAGTCCGACAGAGAGGAAATTGTAAATGGATAACTTATCATGGCAACTAACGATCTAACAGACATTGGCTACTGAGACAAATGACGACTGAACAGCGATTATATACTGTAAACTATTAATTTGCAATTTCGTTCCTATTGAGTTTAGTTCCCAATATTATTCAAAACCGCTCTTTGAAAATTTTCAGTTTCTTTTTCAGCGTTTTTTTTATTATACAATCATAATTTTTGAAGACTCCAGGGCTATGTAAAACTGAACGGCTATTGAACAACATTTAAGATTATCAAAATAAAAAAAAAACAACCAAGATCACGTTCGAAAGATAATACACGCGGGCCGTAAATGAAATAATAATAATGATATAACAGCAATTTTATACCTTAGGGACAAAATATTTCTTGATGAAGTTCCCTCTATAAACGATATTTTTATCCTGAAAAGGCGTTCATACCGTCTGGTACGAATGATCCGCCTCTTGAGCCAAATATTTCATTGTTGTTGAAAGCAGAACAATTGTTCATGTTTTGGACTTTCAAATTCGAATCAAGCAGTTATTTTTTTGGGAATTTTCCTCATCCAAATGTCAGCCAATAAAATTTCACTATTCGACTGTTATTTCATATAGTTAACACGGTATTCAGCTGATTATTCCCCCGATTCAAATCTCGATCAATAGGGGCGCGGGATTTGACATCACGTGGTGCGTATGATATCGATAATTTTCGGTTATACCACGGCTGTTGCTAAGCAATAAACAAAAGTTTTTCGCAGAATTTTAACCCGAGACAATTGAAAAAACATCAAAAAGTAGTGACATTTGAAAGAATGAGTGAAAAAAAGGGCGATTTGGAGAAGATTCTCTCGAAACCATTGATGAAAACGGCAGGATTGAATGTAACCCCATATTCGCCAAAACTACCCAGGGAGGGGATAAGAAGTGTGCGAGCAGCAAATGGCTCGTCCCGAATGATGAAAATCCGCAGAACTGCCCGGTGCGACTGCTAAAAATGCTCAAGTCTAAAAGAGGCAGTAGTGTCAAGACGGAGAGGTTATTTCTAAACGTCAATCCCCATTGGAAAATGGTACAAGGATGCTCCTGTTGGGAACAATTTGCTGGGGACATGGATCAATGAGGCTGCCAAGAAGGCAGGGTGGGACACTCAAGGTACAAAAATCACCAATCACTCGAGTCGAGCAATTGCAGTATCCAACTTGGCTAAAGCTGGTGTTGGGGAGCAGCAAATCGTCAAGATCATGGCTCACTCCAACGTCAACTCCATCAAACCATATCTCCAACTAGACGAAGGACACCATGCACAGCTCGTAAAACGGATGCATCGAGATGGCCCTTCAAATGAGCAGAATATTGTACCTGCACCTACGAATGCTAATCCTCTCCTTACCTGACCAGCCTATCTACACTTATAATAATTGTATTGTAATGAATAATAACCCTTCTTTAGTATTTAAAAGGGTTTATTAAATAAATAGGGCGATATAAAAAGAAATATAACCGTGCAAGACAAGAAAAGATAAAAGACAAACTATCTATCAAAAACAGAGAAGATCGAGTCTCTGGGTCGATTAGAGAGAGAGAGGGAAACAGAACAAATACGCTACAGTATTTTTAACTACACAAATTTGCATATGCATCAATAATTTGTCTTTCCATTTTTCCGTGCACTGAATTGTATCACGATGAAACTAACTGAATATTGAATAAAAAATTGTTTATTATACCACGAAAATATCAAAACCCAGCTCCCATTGATCGAGATTTGAATGGGGAGAATAATCCGCCGAATACCCCTCGTGCTTGAAAATTAATCGAGTATTTCGGCTTGGGTACGGTCGTCCTAACGGAAAATTACTAGTCAATGATAAACCTAAGAAATGAAAAATTCCTGATGGTAAAGAATATCGATATTGTTAAAACGAGTATGGCCTCTATACGAGAGATTTAAATGTGAAGAGAGGCTAGACAAGACGTTGATTCTTTAACGGGATATTGCGATAATGGAAATGACTAACTAACAGAATATTGGAATATCAAGATAATTATTCTGTCTGGATTTGTTCGTCACTGGTCACTATAGCTTGTTGAAGATTTAAAATAGAAGAAGAATAGAAAAAGTGCGGCTGGTCACTTAAAGCGTCCAGAGTCACCTAAATCATACGATCTTTTGTAACTTCCGCTTTAGTTTCGGTCAGTCACACAGCCCCAGCCCTGTGTTTCTCACTAGGCTAATAAGGCTGGTGACAGCCGCTTGTTGTAAGTCCTCTGGTTTCAGGAAAGCCTGGCCCCAGATTTTATAGCGACGGAGTGCTAATAGGGGGCATTCACATAAAATGTGGATGACGCCCTCCTTATCGCCTCCGCACAGTCTGCAGTCTTCTTGTTCTGCAAGTTTCATCTTGAACAGATGAGCTCTGAGAGCTGTATGACCCGTAAGGAGCCCTACTGCTACCCTCAGATCCCCTCTGTGCAACTCCAGAAGCTTTCTGGTCCTAACTCTTAGTTGCCCTCTCATAAGCAGTTTCGCTTGTCTGCAGGTCGCAACTTTCTCCCAACGCCTGACATGATCCCGCTGGAAATGATCTTTAATAAGAGTTTTTCCCACTGCGAAGGGCATGCCAAGCAGGCCGTGTGAGGGCACACTTTCTGTACCCTCCTTGGCCAGCTTATCTGCCTCTTCATTACCCAGAATCCCATGGTGACCTGGCACCCAGGTTACGGTGACCCGGTTGTTTTTACCCAGTGTGTCCAATGCCTGCATGCATTCCCACACCACCTGTGACTCTGTAGTGGGTTTTTCCAGGGCGTGTATCGCCGCCTGGCTGTCACTGCAGATGAATATTTTCATCTTTTTTGTGTCTCTCGCGTTCAGATACTCTGCACACTTAAGTATGCCCAGCATCTCTGCTTGAAAGACGGTTGAATGATGGCCCAGCGGAAAACTCTCTCCGAAGCCATCTTTCAGACGGTAGATGCCTGCCCCAAAACTTTCATTGAAGCCAGAGCCGTCCGTAAACCAGTAGTCCTCTCTTGGTCCTGGTTTACGTTTCGAGTCTAGCCACTCCTGTCTGGGTGGTATACTCGTTCTGAAAGTTTTCCTGATCTGATACTTCCTAGGAATCCTATCCGTCTTACCTATGAAGGGTCGATCATTGATTAGGCTAAGCCTTGTATGGCCTTGGCCCGTCATCTTCCATTCTAGTTGGCACCTTAGTCTATATGCAGTTGTGGTAGCACAACTCACAACCCTAAGGTCGAGGGGTGGGATACTGAGTGCTATTTCTAGCGCCTCAGTAGGTGTCGATTTCATGGCTCCTGTTGCAGCCCTCAGGAAGGTTCCCTGTAGGCTTTTCAACAGGTTCCTTGTTTCCGTCTTACTCACCCTCGGCCACCAAACGACCGCAGCGTATAACAGTCTCGGAAGTAGAACTATTTGGTAGAGCCAGAGCATCATTTTAGGATTGAGTCCCCATGTCCTGCCCACAGCTCTCCTGCATGCCCACATAGAGGCAAACACTTTATTTCTCTGAGTACAGATATGTTCTTTCCAGCTGAGTTTATTATCCAGGAGGACACCCAGATATTTCACTCTCCTGGTGTAGTTAATCTCCGAGCCATTTAGCTTCAGAGGTTGGATCTTTTTCAGTTTATAATTTCTGGTGAAAACCAGGATTGTTGTCTTGGCTGGATTTACCAATAGGCCAGTTACCCTACACCATNAGTCTTGTTTGTTCCAAGGATTTTTGCCAGCCTAGAGGTCTCCGATTGACTCTCCACATTGCTTGTGAAAGCCCTCCAGCAGTCCTCTTTGGCTGCCTTTATTGCCTTGTTGTAATCTGCGAGCAAGCCTCTGTAAGTTTTCCATGCGTCTTCCTTACGGGGGCCCGCTCTCATGTTCTTAGCTTTGTTAAAAGCTTTTCTAGCTTTGCCCCTCAGCCCACCGAGCCTCTCTGACCACCAAGGAGTCTCAGTGGGCGGCCCTTTCGGGATAAGCTTGCAGTTTGTCTCGAAGCAANAAGGCTGTTGCCATCAGGTCCCTTAGCACCCTCAGAAATCCGCCTTTCACAACAACTGCCACATCATCGGCAAAACCGATGACGTGGAAGCCGGCCTCACTTAGTTGATTTAGAAGTCCTTGTACAACCAGATT
>NW_021680506.1:332859-333054 GCF_001412515.2 Diachasma alloeum
ATGGCTTTTTCTATAGCCGGATTCGAAGTGCTATCAAAAGCCCCCTCAATATCCAGAAAGGCGCCTATGGCAAAACCCTTGACCGCCAGTTGTTTCTCAATCAGTCCCTCCAGGTAATGTAAGGCGGTATCTGTTGATCTTCCCTTTCTGTATGCATATTGACAGGGGGAGAGGGGTCTGTCAGCCAAGGGCCCG
>NW_021680507.1:0-5681 GCF_001412515.2 Diachasma alloeum
TGATTGCAAAGGTAGCATAGGGAGAAGTAGCGTAAGTTAACGTCATTCAGGTAGCAACCGAAGCAGGTGTAGGGAGTGTAAATGATCAGTTTATAGAGAGCGTGAATTGCCTGTATAGAAGGAGCATTATTTGTCGGGCTTACGGGTATGAATTTTAGGTAGCGTCCTGCCGAAAAGTCACGAATGGTTTATTCGAAGGGAGCATAGGTATTCGGGCTTACAGGCAGAGTAAGTTAGGTAGCGCCATGCCGACGAAGAAGTTTTCTATATTATTTTTCCTCTAGGGGAAGTCGATACCGTTTGAGATCTTGGATCGAAATTTTCCCTTTGAACTTTCCTAACATATCAGAGAGCTCATAACGAGTGCGCGAAATCTTTTTCGAGATAACGAATGGTCCTTCGAAGGGTTGCGCTAATGATGCAGAGAACTGTTTCGAGGCGTTAGATAGCGGGTGCGATTTTCGTAAGACTACATCTCCGACTTCAAATTCTTGATCTCGGCGACGTAGATTGTAATAGTGAGCTTGGCGATTCTGAGCCTCTGTCAACGCATGAGTGAAAACTCGTCGCAATGAATCTAATCGCGACATACGTTGAAGCCATTCCCCGGGATTCCGCGGAACGATCTCAACTTCACCTTCGATTTCGCGGCGCAGAGAGATAGCTGCAGCTGGCTCTCGACCAAAGTTAGCGAAAGCAGGAGTGCTTTGTAGGGAGCTGTGGAGAGCAGTGTTGTATGCGAACCTAAACTCGTGTAAGTGAGCTTCCCACTGCTTTTGATTTTCCCCAGTAAACGCTCGCAGCATCATTTTGATGACTCTATTGACGCGCTCGACGGGATTCGCTTGCGGATGGTACGCTGGAGTTGTCTTGTGCTCCATCCCGGTCATTTCCGCAAGAGCGCGAATATCACGGTTCACGAATTCAGTCCCATTGTCAGTGAGCAATACTCGGGGGGTTCCCCATCTAGAGATAACTTGGTGTTCGATCACTTCGCGAATCTTTTTTCCAGTGGCCGAACGCAAGGGAACAACTTCAATCCACTTGGTAAATAGATCCTGGATTACGAGAATGTAGCGAAAACCGGATTTGCTTGGGGTTATTGTCCCCATGATATCGGCGGCGATCATGGTCCAAGGTTCTTCGATGACCCTTCGACCCATCAGTCCTGCAGGAACGGTTTGTTCGACTTTACATTTTTGACAGGTAGCGCAGTGACTGACAAAGGTAGTGATGTCATTTAGCATTGAGGGCCAGTGATATTTGAGAGAAACCCGTCGATAGGTTTTATCGATACCTAAGTGACCAGATTGAGGTAGCTCATGAGCTTCTCTCATCGCCTGTTTCCGCAGCTCGTTAGGTAGCACAAGTTTCCACGCATCTAAATCGTCTAACTCGGTACTTATGAAATGATTCGGACGGTGGATATACAGTCGATCGTCAGCAATTTTATAATCAGGGAACTTATAGGGAGCATGTTGAACATCTCGGTATCGACGTTTATACCACTTGTCTTTCGTTTCCTTAAAGGTAGCTAAAAGTGCATGAAAGGTAGCAAGAGTCTCCTCTTCAGGGTTGACTAATCCCTCTGGAGCTCGAGATAGCGCATCAGGGACGTGATGCAGCGCGCCCTTACGATGAACGATGGTATAGTCGTACTCCATGAGTCCTAAAGCCCATCTAGCGAGTCTTCCCGTCGGGTTCTTCAAGTTATTTAACCAACGTAGGGAGCTATGGTCCGTGATGACGGTGAAGGTATAACCTTCAAGGTAACAACGGAACTTTTTGATTGCCCATATGACCGCAAGGCATTCTTGTTCGGTTACGGTATAGTTTCGTTCGGCGTCGGTTAGGGAGCGACTCGCGTAAGCTATGACGCGTTCCTCTCCATCTATTTCTTGAGTGAGCACGGCTCCAAGACCTACACCACTAGCATCAGTCTGAAGGACAAACGGCTTGTCGAAATCTGGGCATGCTAGTGTTGGAGCAGAAGTTAAGTGAGCTTTCAAGGTAGCAAAGGCAAGTTCCTGATCGCTAGACCATTCCCATGTCTGATCATTTTTCAATAATTTGGTTAACGGTTGAGCGCAGGTAGCGAATTTAGGTATGAATCGCCTATACCAGGAAGCCATGCCAAGGAATCTACGCAGCTGTTTCAAGTTCTTTGGCGCGGGATAATTCAGCACCGGATCGACTTTTTCGGGATCGATTTGTAACCCGGCACTATTCACAAGGAAACCAAGGTAGCGTACTTGAGAGCGACAGAAATGACTTTTCTCGCGATTCACGACTAAGTTAGCTTCTTTCAATTTCTGGAGGACCTTCTCCAGCCAGACGAGGTGCTCCTCAAAGGTACGAGTAACGATAATTATGTCATCGAGGTATACGAATACATTCGGATACATCGAAATCCCGATAACTTGATCGATTAGTCGTTGGAAGGTAGCTGGAGCGTTAGTGAGTCCGAAAGGCATACGCTTGAACTGAAAGAGTCCTCGTCCGGGGACTACGAAAGCGGTTATTTCGCGAGATGAGGGAGCTAAAGGTATCTGAAAATATGCCTGGCTTAAATCTAAGGTAGTTATGTAGTGAGCTTGTCGCAATTCGTCCAGTATGCCAGACATATTTGGAATGGGATAAGCATCGCGCTTGGTTACCGCGTTAACCTTGCGGAAATCGATACAAAAACGATATTTCCCATTCGGTTTCTTCACCATGACCACGGGGCTGGACCAGTCACTTTTGGACGGTTCAATTATGTCCGTCTCTAACATGGTATCTACCTCCTTCCACATGACGTCCCTTAACTTTGGCGTAACGTGATAAGGTCTCTGAGCGATCGGCTGACTGTCACCGACGTCAATGTGGTGCGACGTAAGAGAGGTAACCCCGAATGCGCCTGTTGGAGGCGGCGGGATATTCTGATCGAGAACATCTTGAAGACGCGCGGTTTCGTCGTTTTCTAACGTACGGAGCCCGCAACACATGATTACTCGATTGGCACTCTCGACCGGTGTGAAAGGGAACCGTTCCTCGGGTTTATCCCGATAGAACCAGGCTTGATCGAAAAAATCAATAACAATTCGCGCGGCGAGCAGGAAATCTAGGCCTAATATGAAGTCTTCCGCTAGCTTTGGAAAGAGGTACGCTGAGGCAGTGATCGTGCGTCCCCCGAGTTTTCCATCGAATTTTGTTATGGAATCTACATGTTCCACTTGACTCGCGGCGCAGATAATGCGTTTTGGAGGTACAGGTAACGAAGGTAGCTTAGCCTGATTAAATAGCTTGATGCCGGCTGGGCCAGCGAAGGTCCTTGAAGCACCGGAATCTACTAAAGCATGGATTGTTTTTCCACAGATTTCGATCTCAATACGGAAAGATAGCGGCTTATTGTCTGAGGTAGCGTTAACGAGAATGTCTTCGTTAGGTAGCTCTTCTGGGGCAGTCAAATCTTTGGGATTCGTCCCCGTCTGAGTGAGTTCAACGTGTTTAGGTAGTGTTTGTTCCAGGTAGCGTTCACTCAAAGGTAGTCGACTTTCGATGGCGCATAATCCGCAACATGAGGGAGCTTGATGAGGTAACTTGACTGGTGCCGGGGGTTTTACCGGAAGAGACGCCTGTACCGGCGAATGACGTCTCAGTGAGCGTTTCCCGAGTTCCCCCCTTGATTCTGAGAGGTAGCAGATGCACAATGTGTGCAGTTAGTCGAGGAAACACCCGACTTGCCACATTTGTAGCAGAAATATCGACGAGGGCCAGTACAATCTCGATGTCTGTGCCCAACCTTACCACAATTCCAACAAAATATTTCTCCCATCAGGAGTCCGGATAGTGGGTCTGCGAGGTCATTCGCTGAATTTTCTTCAACTTCTTCTGTTTGGCAGATCTGAGCGGGTTGGGGGACTTGAGAAGTAGGTGGAGTGATACCATCTGAGGGAGCATGTCCCAGCTGTCTAGCCTGATTAGATAGCTGCTGGTAGGACAATGGCTGAGAAGGTAACTGTTGCAAAGGTAACTGTCGATAGGGCCACGACTGAGAAGGTAGCTGATGCGACGGTAACGGTTGAGAAGCTGTTGGTTGGGGAGATCCCTGCGGAGAAGGTAGCGATTTTCGAGTGAAAGTTCTGGAAGGGACTTGACGAGAAGATAGCTGGGGATTACGCCCGAATGTCTTACGTCGCGATTCCATGGCCACATCCAGGATTTCCTCCTCTTCATAACCAACGTCATCTTGTTCGGAGTAGAGAGCTTCATCACTGGGTACTTCACCCAACACGTAGGTTTTAAATGTTTTATTGGAGTTCCACCCACGGCGCGTGGATAGCCTGGAGGTAGCTTGAGCGGGACGGTACGCAAAACTAGGACAGAGTGATTCCTCTGGCCGTGGAGGTGGTCTACGCTGACCTTCGCTCTCCAGAATCTTTTCGTACATTGTAACTTTGCGCTCTAGTAGTTCTACGGTCGCGGGGAGTTCGGGAATTTGAGCCTTGTATCTGAACAATAAGTTCCAGTGAGCATAGCGGACTCGTTCGGTTTCGGGCCATGGGGGTCTGGTCCTCTGGAACAGCCCTTTCATGCACGCAAAGTAGTCCCTAACTCGTTCGTACTCTCCCATAGTACGGGCAGTAATTTCATTACGGAGCGCAATTTGGTATTCGGCGTCCGCAAAGTAGGTTCGAAGCTTTTCTTGCATTTCCTGCCAGCTAGTCCCTACATCACCGAGTCCTCGATACCATACCAGAGCGGGTCCCTCAAGAAAAAATGGGATCGCCTTTAATACGAGGTCCTCGGGCGCGGAAATAAAATTCACGCCTTCATCGATTCGGCTGATGAAGTCTTCGACATCTTCATGACGGTATCCACCGAATTTGATATTCCAGCGTCTCATAATATTCAAGAGAGCTGAGGGAGAGAGCGGGCGGTTGGATTGATACCCATACTCATCCTCGAATCCTTCGTAATCCCGATACAACGGTTGGATTCTTCGCCTAGGAGGGAGCTCATTCTGGTCATAGAGAGCTTGACGCGAACCATAATGGCTTCGGTTTGAGTTTACATAGGTAGCATGTGGCTGATTCAGGCCGATTCCTGCGTCAGCCATATAGGTAGCCCTATGAGGGACTGAACCGTAGGTAGCGTTTGCTGCACCGAATGCAGGGGTCGTATTTGATGGAGCAGAAGTGGGAACGTTTTGTCGAGGTAGCGAGTTCCACACTTGTTGAAAGGTATTTTGTTCGCCAGGGAGCTGAATTTGATTTTTAATTGCGGTTTCGTTCGGAGCCCGGTTTCGATTTCCGGGGATAACTACTTCAGGGATAGCGGCTTCGCTCTCACCCTGATAACTGGAAGCGCTAGATTGATTATCATCATCTACTCCCGAAACTCCGTGCGTGTCGCTATCGGTACCGAGGTCGGTAACCTTGACTTTCTTCCGACTAGCCCTAGGTTTCACGACCTTCGAGGGAGCCGGTACTTTTAGCAAGGTATCTTTTGGATCGGTTTGACTCTCCTGAGTCGCTTGAGCAGGTAGCTGAGGTATCGGGGATTCCTCTATCGTCCCGGGGAGAGGAACAGCGGAAACTGAAGTAGCTTTGGGGAGGTCTCCGATATTCTGACCATCGATATTCTCGACACTAATGGTTGGTATAGGGTTGGTGTCTGAGGTAGCAGAGGTGGTGGGA
>NW_021680507.1:9041-17280 GCF_001412515.2 Diachasma alloeum
CTCTCTCTCTCTCTCTCTCTCTCTCTCTCTCTCTCTCTCTCTTTCTATACATAAATACCCTGGAGTTCCGCAGGTGACGAATTCGCCTGGAATTTCGTCACAACCATCAGAAATGATTCAAGCAAATGCCTATAAATAAGAATGTAATTTGCTTAAATGAAGCACGATTGAGCCATTACAATCACACTAAAAAAAAAATTACTTTTGATCAGTAGAAAAAGTACTTGTACCCAGTACCAAGGGGTTTCTGGGGAAAAGGCACATTTTTATACTTCCTCGAAGTTACAAACCAACTTGATGCAAATATCATGCGTCAGGTACCTGTGTAGTGATGAGAAGTACCTCAGTACTTGTCACAAATATTAGGTCATCCCACTTCTGATGTCACCTTTTTCTTTCCAGCTGGCATGGTATTGCGCCATCTGATGAAAAAAATAGTAACATGATAGTATTGCTCATTCAGTATAGCAGTGTCGTATACTTTTCGTTTTAATTACGTTGCAGTATTTACGATGGAGGAATTGAAAAAATCTGTGAGTGTAGTGGAGCAATGAATATTCCTGAAATTTTGGGCCCTATTAGATTACTCTGGAGAAGTTGCGCACGGGTTATTATTGAAATGTGTTGGCCGCAATGCATTAAATAAACGAACAATACAACGCTGGTTCAATGCCTATAAACGAGGTCGAACGTCCGCTGAAGATGAGGTGCGGGTTCCTCGACGAATGTCATCAAATAGATTAGAAGGGAGAGATAGAATCGCAGAAGCTCCCCGTCAGTCACCTAGAGTGAGTGTCAACGATCTTTCCACCCAACTTTGTAGGGGAGGATGGGGCAAAACGGCCCCCCTTCAATTGTCAATAACTTGTGAATGACATTGTGAAAATTCCCAGTTTCAACTTCATTTTGAAGATAATTTTTCATTCTTCAAAACGAGCTCTAACTCATCCCAATCGGATTATTGAATCGGAAAATATTGACGATTGAAGGGGGGCCGTTTTGCCCCATCCTCCCCTATTCCTCATTCGACTGTACATAGAGTACTAACCGAAGATTTAGGTCTGGTCAATCAATTGGTAACATGGATACCTCACAATTTAACTGACGATCAAAAATAATTTCGATATGAAGCTGCACGTAGCAACTTGGCATGGTATCGTCGTAAGAAAAATATACTTTCTAGGCTCCTGTGTGTAGATGAGAGTTGGGTCGAATTTTATACCCCTCTTCAAAAACATCAATCACGATCTTGGGTGGAACCAAGTACGTCAGTGCCAAGATTACAACGTGCAGAACTTCACGAACGGAAGATACTGCTGATAGTTGCAATGGATATAAGAGGGATCGCTTTTTGGACGACTTATGCAGAAAATCCAGCTACTGACTTCTGAACGTTATAAGGCGTTTTCGGAGGGCAATATTCGCAAATGGGCCCAAGAATATCACATAACAAGTCCCCTTATTTTACATGATAACGCCAGACCACATAAAGCACGCAGGGTTCGGCAGTTAATTGACAATGAAGGTTGGATAAAACTTTTCCACCCACCATAGCCTTCCGATATGAATCGTGTGATTGCAATTGTTTTGGTCATGTGAAGAGGGAATTGTCCGGCACTCGTTAGAACAGCAAAGAACAGTTAGATATTGAGTTGCATAGGATTATTTCCATTTTGAATGAATATTTACTGAATAATATTTTGAAAGTATCATTGTATGTTGGTTATCGTTTGTTAAGATATAGAAAATAAAATGTATGACACCAGAAGTAGGATGACCTAATATTTTGTTACTTGGGACAACTAACAAAATTACTTGTACTGAGTACCTGGCTGGTTCTTTTCAAAAGTACCTCATAAACTCAATGTAAGTTGAGTATAAGAACTCAAAAATGTTTTTCTACCTCTTTTAAAAACCGAATTTCGTCAAAAATTCAAAAATCTAAATAATTCCCGTTTTTTGAATAATAAAATTGAAAAGAAATTGAAAATAATTTTTCGAAGCCTTTTAAATGTTGATAACAACATAAAACATAAAAATCTCAATAAAATTGAAATTTTGTAAGTTGGAAAGCATACCAATAATTCTCAAAAGCATCCATAAAAATGTCAATTTATTAATTTTTTTTACAAAATATCTGCTGCTGAATGTCTATTTTCAAAAATGCGTATGAAAGCCCATTCCATCCGGTAATAATATTCACTTTTTTTAATAAAGTAATCAATTGGAAGTACTGAAATTAAGTCCTGAAAGAACTTGAGAGGAGTTGAAAAATTACTTTTCACCAGTACCTTTGCTACTTGTGAAAAGTACTAAAAGTACTGGCAGTAAGTAGTGATACTGCTTCCTCTCAGTACCATTTCTACTCGATCGGCAGATGTGGTACTTCACCCAAGGACACAAAATGTACTTGGGACGAGTAATTTTAGAACTTTTCAAAAGTGAACTTCCCCCAAGTACCGGTTTGTACTGGTGAGAAGTACTTTTTTTTTGTGTAAGTGATTCAAGACTCGTATGAAGTCTCGGCATCAAGCCTTGTTTGAGCCTTAGAGATTGAGTCTCGATTCGGGCTATCGTTTTGGAGTTGTATGAGGGCTGATCCAAGCTTGGACTCCAGCTTTAATTGAGCATTTTCGATCCTTAGTTCAAGGCTTGATAAGCCCTATTTTCATCGGCAATTCCTGCCTGAGTTATAAGGACTTCTACTGGAATTATTCTTCAATTCCCCTGGATCTCTCACTCAATTGATTTTCAGAAAGGTTAGGGATTATTATAACCCAACTGACTGACAAAAACCATTGAAGCGGCTGAATACGTCCGCTTGATATTAAATGGAGCACGTTTTCATTATAAGTGGTTTACCCCAATTTTCACTCGTTAACGAAGCACGTTGGATATCACCGCTGAATTTCAACCCATCGTTGTTTTACAATCACAGGAACTATATTTATTTTCTCTCTGGTCGTGGAAACGAAGAGAGATTTGATTTTTTTTTTCTGATTTTTCATCTGTTGACCAGGATTTCATTCGTCATGGAGTTTCATTCAAATTTGTAAATACCTATTGTCAAAACTTCTTGGATAAAAATTGAGGATTTTCGTCATTTCTGTCAAGAAAACGGAAAATCCATTTTCAAATATATAAAAAATGATGAGTATTCCTTGAGTTGTTAACACGTTTTGACTAAGATTGCTACCAATGACGGTCAAACATCATTGAAGCTAAAACTGTATAAAATAAAAAATAATTTTAACATGAGTCACATACATTTTGGGCTTCAATAATCAGCACAGTGTTCTGTGTAGAAATTATCATCAGGGACCAATCAGACTTCGGCCTGGTCACCCTGATGTCGAGTACCTAATGAGTGCATCATCCGGAGATTACAAGGACAATCTCATTTCTAGTGAGAAAGGGTAATCCCCCTAGTAGAAGTTCTGACCGGCAGGGCGACATGCGCAGAACAATTTCTTCGACTCTGATTTTGGCCGATCAGGGTGCTGTGTTCGGGGTTACGAGACACATTTCACCAAAATGTGAGAAATATCTATCAAATTCGTAGAAGACAATTGACGGGCAACAGGGAAATTATCAGACTGATAATTTCCCTGCAGCCGGGGAAATTATCAGTGTGAAACGTGTCATGTGACCCGGAATACCGTACTCTGATTGGTCAAAATCAGAATTGAGGATATTGTCAGGCAAATTATACTGATTGATATTATTGTAGATTTAGTCCAATACTATCATTTTATTGGGAGTATCATTCATATACACAAAACAAACGGCCATTTTCAACAATGTACGATGGTCGAGTGCAAAGGGTACAGTAGGACCTCCGTAACTGCTCACCTACGTAAGTGCACGCTGTCCCACCACACGAGGTGAAGTGTTCCCCCACCGTTACAATTCCCCTTTATGACCGTTCTCTCTCTAACCTCTTCCGCTCTCTGTCTACAATGTGCGAGGACTGTGCGTAATAGTATTCTGTTCACCCGGTTCTTCGCCATGTGTGGTTATCTGTGAAACTACACGCATTTCTTTCTTTGCGCTCTCGCTCTTTCGCTGGTGAAGAAGGATCCTTTCATAAGTGCAAATTTCGAGAATCCCAACCCCGGGAGGCGTGTAGTTATAGAGGTTCCACTGTACAGCATTATAACCGAAAGCTCCGAAGTTCAAGTACCACTCCGGGTTAGTTTTTTTTTCTTTATTGTCTTGACTCGCCTGTGCTGGGACCACCATTTATTTATTTGTTATTCATTTTTTGTCTAATTTAGTAATCCATTTAGCAATTCATTGACTAGTAACGAAGTCTATGAACCAGGCAAGGGCGAGACAAAAATGGGGGTAAAAAATAGACGTCAGAAAATGAGAGTCACGAGGATCAGGAATGAGGAAGAGAAACAGGGTCGATCATAAAAAATGAAGGTCAAAGGAAGGTTCAGAAATAAATGTTAAAAATACAGATTACGAAGGTCGGGAATGAGGCTGACAAATATCAGGGTCAGAAATGAAGGTTGGAAATGCGGATCAGAAGTAAGGTTTGATTTGATTTGAAAGCATTTTATTACACCCTGAGATACAAAATTTCCTAAAGGCACACCTTGTTTACAATAATTCGTTCTTACTTAAACTAAAGACAATTTGTGTTCAAAGGTTAAGAGATGAGGTTCAGAATTAAAGTTTAGGTATAAGAATTGTGAGTTAATTGTTAGAGAATACGAATTTTCGCCTTATGGGAAATATCTGAATGTATATATTTACTTAGACTTCAGCACAACAGACGATCACCAAAGTTAAGTAACACAGTTCTTGAGTAAGATTCAGAATCGGATAGGTGAACTGAACACTTACGGAAAATGTGATTTTCTTTTCTTTTTGTGAGTGTATAAATCGATTATTAATATTGGGCATGCTTTTCCATGGCAATTAATGAATTATTCATTATTAACAAATTGTTAATAATAATTAGGCGAATAAATAATCATGTGAGTTTTTGATGACTTACATGCTTGTAATTTGTGAGGCAAGTGCGCGATGTTTTCATGAGTTCGTTGTAGGTCCAGAACCTATGTGGAACTGGTGACTATTTCGTTTGCAGCTGATCGGTAACCGATGATAAACTGACGAAATTTCTACTCTAGTACTTGTGATATTCCGTCATTGTTTTGCTGTTCGTTTATTGCATTTTCCGGTCTAATTGCTGTTAACATTTTTCATTCAACCTTTGAAAACGTCATCGGGTTTTCATCGGCAGTCTCATCAGATGACCCCCTCATCGGGTAGTTGCGTAACATTACAGTAGGGACCCGATCAAATTCATCTCATAATGACCCACCATCCTTGTGGGGTGTGCTCCGTCCGGACCTCGTTCGAACCCGAAGAAATTTCTACTCGGGGTCTTTCGACCCTTTTTTTAACTCTCGTTATCAAACATTGATTCATTTCCACACTCTCTCGTCTCAGCAAATTCTGATTTCTATACCTATTACTCTCTCACTTGCACTTACCTCATACTCCATAGTCTTTGTTGTACACAATAATCAATTTTATTTTGTCACTCATGCCACACGCATCACCAAAAAACCTCCATCTCGCTTAAATTTATTAAATTTACAAATTCTCACTCAATTCAATTTCAAACTTATCGCTTCTATTTAGACCTTTCTCTCTCATTTCTTTACTCACTTATTTTATTTTTTGAAAATACATACAGACCCTACACTGAGCCAACATTACGTTAGTGGAAAATTTGGATCACTTCACAAACTACAACAAAATGCAGGAGTTGACAGAACTTTATTTTAATTATGAATTTTTTGTGCTGATGAGGGGATGGAATGCAAATTTTCTAATTGGAACAATGTATGAAATGGGACATTCAATTAGATTCCAGAACAATTCTATTTAGAAAATCTCTGAGTTTGTTGAGAATTCAATTTCCATCATCTGAGTAAATTTGAGTCTGTTCATAATTCAAATAAAATTCTCATTCATTACTATTCATTACTAGTATTATTCAGGATTTCATATCTCGAATGATATCAATTTGGTAGTTCAAGTTATGAACTTTGGACTAGTACACAATTCATGAAGTAGCTTATCAACTTTTTCGGTAATCCCTTTCTTACGAGATTCTTCTCAACTCGATTAACATTGATCTTTGAAATGTCTTCAATCCTAGCAGAAAGTTTATTCTTAAGGGCTCTCCTCAGTAATATTTTAGGGCATAGAGTGGGGGTAAAAATCAAAGACGCCGACAGTCAGCTGCAACTTCTAGAAAAAAAAATGAGATGAAAGATCTTCGCAACCTTTGATAAAAACTACCCAACATAAATTATTTTCACTTTATTAGAGATAATAACTTCCTCAGAAAATGATTTTTTAGATTGAAAATCTTCCTATAATTATAAAAATTGACATAAATTAGTGATGTCAACTTGGCAACAGCGCGATTTAGTTTCAAGGAGTTGGTACTGATTCGGTCGGTAAAAACATATCCTTCCTGAGTATCATCGTGTCATATGGCTATGTGCTAATGGAGTAGAGGTTATATCAGCTCATCGTAAACAACAACAAATATTCGTTTTAAAATAATTAATAACTGCCGTCAACAGTTAATTGGGACAATGGAAAATTCAGAGGGAACCAGGGTCAGATATAAAGGAAAATTCATCAAGGAAAAACGTTTAAATCAGCTGTTATCTCAAGTTCACGTTGGCAAGAATAATAAAGGCAGAACAGTTCAAGTGGTTCAGCCGATCCTCGACGAACAAAACGGAGACAGTGAAAAAAAGAAAATTACAAAATGAAGGAGCAGGAGGAAACCTGTGGGTTTCCACACAAGATGAAGAAGAGCAGAACAGTGCTGATGAGTGGTGTGAATCTGCTGATAATAATCCAGGAGAGTCAGTGTCCCCAGAGCCATTTATTGGCAATCGCATTGTGGATTTGCATGCAATCATCCTCTGCCTTTGAAGGATATTCAGGCGGAGAGAAGAAGAGGTCTTGGTTCATATTTATTTATCAACTGTTGGGAATGTTTGAAGATACCGAGGGTGCCTACCAGCAAGTGCCTGCCAGACTGAGAAGATAGCAAAAAAGAGAATTTCGAGATAAATTTTCAAGCTGTTCTAGGTAAATATAAAAAATTCTTGTTCTTCCCTGTTGGTATTAATAATAATAATCGCTGTTGGTACTAATAGATTGTTAAATTTTATAGGTTGTATTCATGCTGGAATCGGAAACCAACCATTCAATAAACTATTGGCACCCTTGAGCATTCCTCCCTTCTATTATAACACCTTCTAGTTCTACGAGAAAAAAGTAGGCCCAGTTATCGAGACTATTGCTAGAGAGAGCTGCGACAGAGCGACAAAAATTGAAAGGGAGTTAACAATAGCGAATAAGAATGATATTGAAAAGATGGTGTCAGTATTTTTCCAGGGGACCTCCTGTGTCAATTTTTCGGCAATTCAGAGTGAAAACACCCATCAGTGAGGATGGTTTTCGCCAAAAGTTTGCAATTGAAAAACAAATTTCCATTTATTTCTACAAAAGAAAATATTTTCAAGAGAGAATTTCTACATACATCCATTTTATCAGAAATGAACTTTTTTTTTATGAGTTTTGTAACGTGACATTTTCGTATGGGGGTCAAAAATGTCTATTACCTTCGCCCTTCTTCCCCTTCATCTAGTTAAACTCAAAATGCAAAAAAAATCCATAGGCGCCAGGTAATTTTTAACCGGAATTACCAAACCGGACGAATCCACAAAATCAACTCTACTAAGTCGAAAAACTAAAACGTACAAAAAAAAAGGAGGAAACTAGATTTTTGGGGAAAGGTAGCGGTCCCTGGTTCGCTCAGTGTGCTAGGTTGTGGAGAGAGGGGTGGATTTCAGGTGGAGACGGGTATTGGGTGGTTAAAACTACAAAAAAAAAGAGAAGAAATCGGTATTGTCCTTACTTGTTTCACTATTGAAATTAGTCAATCACCAATTTTTCAAAAAAAGACATTTCAATTCTCTCAAAAAAAAAATATATATATATATATAAAAGGAAAAAATCTACAATTAATAGCTAACAATACTGATAATAATAATAATCATAATATTAATTCCGCACTCTGATAGGAATCAGTCTAATCTAACAAAAAGATTCGAAGAAATTAATATCACCGATAAATACCTCAAATATCCCGAAATGAACATTTGGGGAGAGTAGAAATACACGCTAA
>NW_021680507.1:17493-42288 GCF_001412515.2 Diachasma alloeum
GATAAAAGGGTTGCACTTGTTCCTCGTGACCTTCCACCGAAAATCTAAAACGTAACCATCTAACCACCGTAAAATCCGTTATAATTTGAAGCGTCGGCATTTCAGCCGGACCGAATCGATTTGCCGTAGGATTAACAATAGGGTGGCTCCCATAAGAATTATCGGATGACTCATAACTTGGCCCTTCTTCGCGATAACCCCATGGGCCCTCAAAAACGCGTAATTATGCCGGTCTTGAGATTAAACTAAATACTATGGAATTAAGACACAAGTTTAGCCACACCATGGCGTGGAAACCCCCAAACCTCATGGTCGTCACGAGGATTGGACTTCTGACCACCCCGGGGTGGAAAAATGAAACTCTCTCTCTCTCGCTACCTTTTACTCACGGGTCGCCTTCCTGTGTCACGGGGGGGTTAGTTGTTTTTATGGCAGCATCGTGTCCTAACGAACATCCCCACATGTTCGTTACAGTTTTTCTCAATCAATTGAATTTATCTTGAAAGATTCTCTTTTTTTTTTTAATACTCTAGTGAGCCTTTTTTTATACTCTATTGAGTCTTTGTTCTTTTTTTTTTAATTGGAAAATCGGCGAGTTTTCTCCCAGATTCATTTCACCTTTGAGAAAAAAAATGGCTGAGGGGGGTATTGGCTTGGATGATTTGAAAAATGCTTTTGTCAGAGGTGGCGAGGATGAAATGTTAAAATTATTGAGGAGTAAAATCAATTACAACCCTCGGTCATTCAATATTGCAGACTGTTATACAAAAACTGGAGATTACTTGCAGAAGATAACACCAAAATAATTACCTCACCAAATATTTTGTTTTATAAGATTGAAAAACTAATGTGATTAAAAAACATCATCCTATTGAATAAATTCAATTGTTTATTATCCAGAAAATCTCAATTGAGTTTTATTCATCCAAATAACCCGCACCAGAATNGCTATACAAAAATTGGAGATTACTTGCAGAAGATAACACCAAAATAATTACCTCACCAAATATTTTGTTTTATAATATTGAAAAACTAATGTGATTAAAAAACATCATCCTATTGAATAAATTCAATTGTTTATTATTCAGAAAATCTCAATTGAGTTTTATTCATCCAAATAACCCGCACTAGAATCTCGCGCATGCGCGTCGAGTGCTCTGCCGCGATGTTGCCCAGTCTTACCGCCATTTCCACATAACCAAGTATCTATTCCAAAAAATTCTGTGGTTTTTCAATAATAACTAAATAACTAAGAGATAAAACATGATGAAATTTCATGAGTAAAGAGTTCAAANCGCACTAGAATCTCGCGCATGCGTGTCGAGTGCTCTGCCGCGATGTTGCCCAGTCTTACCGCCATTTCCACATAACCAAGTATCTATTCCAAAAAATTCTGTGGTTTTTCAATAATAACAAAATAACTAAGAGATAAAACATGGTGAAATTTCATGAGTAAAGAGTTCAAACATAAACAGTGAGATAGGTGCAAAGTCTGGACGCCCAGCACATTGTCCATCCTAGCTTTTTGTTGTTTTGAGACGGTGTCTATCCACCCTGTGCATTAGCATTATTTTTTATTTTCTGAGTTTTTTATCCACATGATAAACCTATTCCGGATTCTGAGAATTAATTTAGAACTACTTAAATATCACACTATCCAATTCTCCACATTGTGGCACATTTCCTAATTTTTATGAAAATTACTGAGGATACTCCTTAAAATCAGTACAAGCTGTGAAAATGTTCGAACAAACGGGTTCGAGTTGCTGCGGTAAATTATAGGAGAAATAAAGGTAATGCTATTTCCGAGGATGTGAGGTATGACCAGTATTGAATTTTAGCGACCCTCGTTAAAACTGACCCATGATCTTCCGTTTCAGGGGTCACTTCCTCGCATACACATAATACTGTGGATATAATCCCTAAAGAATCATGAGTGGGCGACAGAGAACTGCGAGGAACGATAAATGATTACAACATTCGAAGAAAAAAAGAAAGTACAGGTTAAAAATTTCGTGTTTTTAATTTTATGCTACATTTTTTTGCAATTATAAATTCGAGTCATGGGATTCGTGAATTCTGGATTATGCAAAATCTGATACGATTTGATGAATAGTTCACTACACTGTTAAAAAAAAATTGAATACCATGGATAGTTGACTATCAAGTTTCAGAACAGTGGCACTGAATGCGATTTAGGGGGAAAAAAATCATGAAATTTGAGGTTTCACAGCATAAAGTCGAGAATTCGCCTTAACCCTCTGAGGTGAATTTCAATATCCCCACTCTACGGCCGTCAAAATGGGATGCCAGTGTCCCCACTCGAGCGCCCTACTGCGCTCTACTACTCTTTTCACCTTAGAGGGTTAATTTATTTGCATTTCTAATTTAAGGTAAATGACCTTACGCTCGTCGAGCTAAGATGAACACATCATTAGTTCAATATTTCTATTGAAATGAGCGTGAAGATAAGATGCTTTAAATTAGATATCAGAGGGGAAAACCTTCAGAATTGGAATTCACTCATACTAATCATGATAGTTACTATTTTTTAATAAATAATCGTTCGTAAATGTGGAAAGACCTATGTCCGTACGCTTGCTCACTTGTCCCACATGCCCGTTTGACACATGACTCTACCCGGGGACAAAAAGGCAAACGGGCCAAGATTGAACCACTACTGGCAGCCGAGCTGCCGATTATTGGGTGCCGATCCTCAATCGGCCTTGGCTCAGCCTCGGCTAGCTATTGGTTTGATAACGTTGGGCCGGTATTGGCTGCGAAGCGTCGACCGATGATTGATACCCGTGACCCACCCAATACCCATTTTCAATAGTTGAAAAAATTAATTAGTACATTATTTGTTTATGATTTAATTTACATTCTTCGGCTAATCTTTCCCAAAGAAACCGATAACCGCTGATAATGATGAGTGAAAAGTTGGACTCGTCGGGATTTGATCCTGGAACCTTCGGGTTGCTAGCCCTTGACTTTACCCACTCGGCCACCGTAGAGTTGTTAGTTACGAAAAAGTTTATCGGCTATATGAATAAAATATGGTATTCTCATCTGATTCTGTAATTTTCTTTAATTATGACACTCAATATGCATATGGTAAACAGCCTATTCATTTATGATACATAAATAATACGATTACAGCATTAAGGTCTCGAGTTCGAACCTTATATACCTTATGGTTGACCCTTAGCGTCTATTTACACATTTTCCTGTATGACCCATTTGACCCCTATGATCATTCGACCTTTTATAAAAGCCTGAAACCCTTACAAGTAGATTTGCTATTACCCTTATTTGACCCTTATGACCCTCGTGACCCTTGTGAATGTTTGACCCATTGGAATATTGCGTTCAGTTTCTCTGCTAAACAGTGACCCTAATGAGAGTTTGACCCTTGGAATTGGTTAACTTGTCTTTCCTGTTTGACCCTTGTCAAGTCTCGGCGTCCGAAGGTTACCCAATTATTGGCCGAGACTTGGGATTCGACAAATGACCATTTGACGTTCAGCCAAAACTTGGCCGTGACGGAGTCGCCGAGACTTGGCATGCCAGCCTAAAGCCGATCTTTGGCCGTGAGTGGGTCGCGAAGGCCTGGCATGCTGATTCAAGGCCGAGGCTTAGCCGATTCAACAGCATCGGCAATTCGGCCCCGGGATATGTTACTGGAAACAATCACAAACTTTACTTGAACAACACTGGAATTTTTCATAGTCAATAGATTATGATTGTTCCAGTACTAGTATTGTATCGATAGAATTCTAACGTACAGTTCCATTACTTTTATTATAGGAAAATAACTGAATATTCCAGTGGTATAGGATTATCTCCTTTTGTTCATGAGGAAATACGTTCGATATGTCCAGAAGTGTCCCTTTATTCATGGGGAACTACGTCTGAAGACGTAGGTAGGCGTATATAGAAATGATAATGCTGACATCCAGTTTATGGAATTGAAGGGTGATATAAGAAGTCGCTGGAGCAAGCGACAGTTTGGAAAATGAGCATGTTCAGATAAGAGGGAGGTTTTGGGTATTATGTGTAGTCTGAATGGAAGAATGAAATCGATTATGGCGTACACGGAGAAAAATATTACGTAATAGTATAATAGTACAAATTATGGAACAATTCACGTAATTCACAGTTTGGAATCGTTTTCTGGCAATTTTTATAGGAATGGAAGAGAAGAAATCTGAAACGTTCAATGAGTTCTCAGGTTCATCACCGAACAAAGTATGGAATTGTTACGTAATTTTTCCCAAAGAAGTAAAATCTTACAGAAACTTCCCTCCTTATTATCCCTCCAAAATCAAAAATTCTTGAACGTTCAATAAAATTTTTTCTTCTCGTATACCCTTTCGGGTCTTTACGATTTGTTCCCTTCCCACCCCCCTCCGCCCCCTGTACCGCATTTGCCGAAGGGAGGGAAAACCCTATTCGCGGGAAAAACCTGCCCTGGTACAGTCGTCCTTTTGACGGGACTACCGCTCGGCAGTGAAACTGTGAGATTAGAGCGCTATAAATTTTGACCGCCGGTGCCGGAAAGCGAACCCGGATCATTGGCATACGAGTCTAGCACTCTAACCGCACGGCCACTACCGTCGGTTTGAACGTTCAATAATTTTTACGGAGCAAATCATAGAATTTACGTGGCGATTCGTACAATTTCAGTTTCGACTCACACTTTCTATTGAATTTTACTTCGCTTGCGAATTACGTTTCGAAACGCAATTTTTACGTTTTTTTCCGGTAGTTTTTATTGAATTTTTCTCTCCGTGTATGGAAAAGACTATAGAGAATGACTATATATGTATTAGTGAGAGGTAATGAATATTTCGAATCAAATTAAACCATATTCGTCATCCATCCTGACATTTGTCAATGCTGTTACAAAACAAGTGGACAATGACATTTTTTAAATAAATGAGTATAGTAGGGGAGGGTCCGACAAAATGGGATGTATTGAGATCTTTTCCAATTGCCAATATCTTCATTTATAATGAATATATTGATAACTAGAGAAGATCACGAAACGTCCCATTTTGCCCGACTCTCCCCTAATTGTTGCTAATGAATTAGCAATTTGTGTTTGAAAGTGTTCTCTGTTTTGAAATTCTTATTTCACTATTCTCTTCAATTTTTTCATGCCATAGAATTATTATCGATTGAAATGTCGTCAAAATTTTCCGTATTATTTTATTCTGTCTGTGATGTGTATAAGGCTTCATATTATAAAGCGACGATTGAAATGAATATCACACCTAATGCCTATCCCCACTCATCAATCTCTCCCATTACTCAAATGCAAATGTCAGTAGAGGGGATAGCAAGGCTAGGACATCTTTGGAAAAGAGGACTCATCCTCTTTCCTCACCGAGCATTTAGACAGATAAGTAGCCCAATTTCTCTGGCGATATTATTTGTAATTCTGTTACGTAATATTTCATTTGATTCTTTATTTTATATTTTAAGTGCAAATGTCGACAGATTTTTCCTAGTTAATGGCATTGATATTCTGCGTTACAAATCTTTTTCTTATTTGGCGAACTAATAATTTTATAATAAGCATAACATTTTGATTTTGACGATATACTCCGATGAGCATGACAGACACTATTGATAACAATTTATTAATAAATTTACTTTGNAGTCGTCCTTTTGACGGGACTACCGCTCGGCAGTGAAACTGTGAGATTAGAGCGCTATAAATTTTGACCGCCGGTGCCGGAAAGCGAACCCGGATCATTGGCATACGAGTCTAGCACTCTAACCGCACGGCCACTACCGTCGGTTTGAACGTTCAATAATTTTTACGGAGCAAATCATAGAATTTACGTGGCGATTCGTACAATTTCAGTTTCGACTCACACTTTCTATTGAATTTTACTTCGCTTGCGAATTACGTTTCGAAACGCAATTTTTACGTTTTTTTCCGGTAGTTTTTATTGAATTTTTCTCTCCGTGTATGGAAAAGACTATAGAGAATGACTATATATGTATTAGTGAGAGGTAATGAATATTTCGAATCAAATTAAACCATATTCGTCATCCATCCTGACATTTGTCAATGCTGTTACAAAACAAGTGGACAATGACATTTTTTAAATAAATGAGTATAGTAGGGGAGGGTCCGACAAAATGGGATGTATTGAGATCTTTTCCAATTGCCAATATCTTCATTTATAATGAATATATTGATAACTAGAGAAGATCACGAAACGTCCCATTTTGCCCGACTCTCC
The DNA here is from genome assembly GCF_001412515.2 of Diachasma alloeum. Classification (NCBI taxonomy): domain Eukaryota; kingdom Metazoa; phylum Arthropoda; class Insecta; order Hymenoptera; family Braconidae; genus Diachasma; species Diachasma alloeum. The sequence continues at coordinate 23,751 of NW_021680507.1, forward strand.
CCTAATTGTTGCTAATGAATTAGCAATTTGTGTTTGAAAGTGTTCTCTGTTTTGAAATTCTTATTTCACTATTCTCTTCAATTTTTTCATGCCATAGAATTATTATCGATTGAAATGTCGTCAAAATTTTCCGTATTATTTTATTCTGTCTGTGATGTGTATAAGGCTTCATATTATAAAGCGACGATTGAAATGAATATCACACCTAATGCCTATCCCCACTCATCAATCTCTCCCATTACTCAAATGCAAATGTCAGTAGAGGGGATAGCAAGGCTAGGACATCTTTGGAAAAGAGGACTCATCCTCTTTCCTCACCGAGCATTTAGACAGATAAGTAGCCCAATTTCTCTGGCGATATTATTTGTAATTCTGTTACGTAATATTTCATTTGATTCTTTATTTTATATTTTAAGTGCAAATGTCGACAGATTTTTCCTAGTTAATGGCATTGATATTCTGCGTTACAAATCTTTTTCTTATTTGGCGAACTAATAATTTTATAATAAGCATAACATTTTGATTTTGACGATATACTCCGATGAGCATGACAGACACTATTGATAACAATTTATTAATAAATTTACTTTGTTGCGATTTACTTAGTGAATAGTTTTTGGAAGACACTTTTGATATTTGATCATTGATTCATGAAATTTGATCGTTTATTTACGACAATAAAAATAATACTGCCGCAATACCTAAGTAATTTGATTGTGACTGTCATTTGAATATTTTTCCTGGCAAATTATTATTTAATATCACATATGTCAAAGTTTCTATATGTCAAATAATTCTATTAAGGTTCAATCAAGCTTTAATTAGTGTATAGCCTGCATTTAAAAGGGTTTATCCAGACGTTGAAATACATTTTTTCAGTAATCATGAAAAAACCGTTTTTCTCTTTCAAATCGCAGAAACAATGTGCTGAAGCACAACAATGGATTGTCCGACCCACATCATATTCTGATGGAAGAAAAAGGGAATTGTTATCAATTTTTTGACCCATGACTAATTTTATTTTGATGAAAATTTTTTGAGTGATGAAATAGTTATTTGTGTCACAAGGCCCGTAAGTGGAGGTTTGCGATGAGTGGTGCTAACTCACACGAATCGCAAACCGACACTACCGGCCGAGTGGCACATACTATTTTTTGTCATGAATGCCCGGGGGTGTGGGGGGGGGCTGGGCGGGGCGTCGCCCCCCCCCCCCCCCCNGGGAAATGATAAATTATAAATTCTAAATTAACGGACCGATCTAGAATGAAAAAATGAAGTAGAATGTGTCACAATGTAAAATTCAACTATTTGTGCTGACGTACTTGCTGCGTCGTCACTGGTATTATTCACTTCACTAATAGTTATTTTCATCACAAGGCTCACAAAGTATTTTCTGACGAATGTGGCTTTGTAGGCCGAGCCGAAGGCGAGGCCTATAATCACATGCGTCAGAAAATACTTTTGGACCGTGTGATGAATGCAATTTTTCGTCAGAAGGCCCGTAAACCGCGATCAAACCGAGCGAAGCGAGGTTAGAATCGCGGTTTACCGGGTCTTCTCACGAAAAAATGTCTTGTGACTCCTCTTCGTCACTGTCGGGTATAATGAAATTCATTTCGCTCTTTTGTTTAACGGAATTTGTTACGATTTTCCTCGTGAATTTTGGGTTTTGGTGGCAAACTATAGTTCCGCCGCACGAGCTATAGTGTAAGAGGGACTCACTTCACGTTTTACTTAACAGGTCATGGCCCGTAAATCGTGAAATCGGGGCTAGTTTTTACTTACCGGCCCATGGCCTGGTAAATCCCACTTACGGGTTCTAAAACACCACGAAAACGCCACTTAACGGGCATGAATGACAAAAAATCAATTTTTGACGTGGATACATCTATAGTTTTGTTTTGGAGGTAATTCGGTAAAAAATGCTTATGCAGCCGCGCCATCTATCGGCGATGCTGACTGTCGATACATTACCAACCGTCGATTGGTCGGTAAGATGCCGACGGGTTGTTAGTCATAGAAATTTCTAGTGCAGAAATTTCTAGATTCAAAATTCCCTATAAGAGGCGGATCGCTACACTCTGCCGTTAGTCGTAAATTGGCAATCAAATAGTTAACATCGTATAAAGCAAAGAGTGTAAATATCTGGTGTAGTGGTAAGATCAATCTAGATATTGATGTGAATACGTCTATGGTTTCAATATGGCGGGTCATTTCGGGAAACGGTCCTTATGTACAGCGCCATCTTTCGGACCTCTAGAAATTTCGAGGAAATTCAGGGAGTTTCTAGAAATTTCGAAAAAAATCAAGGAGTTTTTAGAAATTTCGAGGGAATGCAAGGAGTTTCTAGGAAATTCGAGAAAGAAGGAAAGACCATGGACGTATCCACGTACAATTACAGCTGTATCGTAGATAAAGCCGCCTGCAATTTTGGAAAAATATTAATTTTTTCGAATCTGTATGAAAAATTAAATTTGAATTGATGTCAATGAATAGAGCATATTAAAGTCTATATTCATGAAAAAATTCATGAAATTCGATTATTAGAAAATTTTGAGAAAAAAAATGATGAAAAAAGAGCACATACATACCCACAGAGACCATAATTAGTTACCCTAACACTCAAAAAATTGGAAACTAAAATTTGAGCGATTACAAAGCTTCTATTCCAAAGTCAAAAATATTATAATTTAAGTGAATTTGTTGAAAATAAGATTCTCCATTCCCCGAACATAGAATCATTTCAGTGAGAAAATTCTCCAGAAGTGTTCAACGTCAAAATTCTAGACACATTAGGCAACTCAATAATCAAACTAATTACAACTCTTGCAGCTCTGACCCGAGGGGTGGATTAATGCAAGTCCCTTGTCTCTGCAAATTATGGAATCGTGAAAATGATTAAATTAGAGACCCCGAGACCTCCAATAAAGTGAATGAGTAGTGTGAGTCGCGTGTAGTCAGACTCACACGAAAAAGTGAAAAAAATTAATCAGATGAAATAGAATCGAGTTGAGTTGAAACAAAACAGATTTTTATCTTTATTCTCTTCTTTTCTATCATTATCACCTAGTTTTGAATTTTTTTACGGAGCCATTCGGTACTTCTAGTAAACCAGAAAATTCTGGGCTAACGCAACATCCAGTGTTTAACTTCCAACGCGTCACTCCCTCGGGAAAAATAAAAGGAGAGAAGAAATTGTGCTTCGAAACAAAAGAGGGAATTCATCGATCGTCATTGTAGAGAGTGTTTTCTACGTTTGTTACCAATTCGCCAGAAAACTTTCGACGTGAAACTATTTTTCATTAAAAGTTGTCCCGTTGTTTTTGTGAGACAATAGGGCGTTTCTCTTTCATTTCAGCTCTTCATTGCGCAATTAATTAAGTGAACTCGGCTTCGTTTTATTTAATAAAGGTTTTGTCTTCTTCTTGGGATGTTCTCGGACAAAAGATGCTTTTTCAGAGATTGTTCAAAGTGAATGGGACGACATGGAGTCCTCAGTGGACAAATGCGCTCCGTAAATCCGAGATAATTGATCGGGACCCGCTATAGATAAACTCAAAATCTCCTGTTATGAAGAACCCAACGGACGTTGACTGTTCGTAAACTGCCATTCTACGGACACTTCGTGCCGTTTTGAAATGTCGTTCACAGATAGCATGAAGAACAATTACCTTCGTTACTTTGCCTCGGTCTGTAACCCTCACACTCGTCCGTAGAGTTTTCTGGCTTTGTGATGAAAATATAAATTATCACGGAATGAAAAAATGTTTATTTCCACCAAACTTCGTCTCCGTCAAACATCGTTTCCATAATTATTATGCGATAATTAATTCAAAACAAATAATTCATTTTTTTCGTTATCTAAAATAATTCAAAATAATTAATTTTTTTCGCTGTACAAGTTTTGATCGTACTTCAGGTGGACCTGAAGCAATTTCCACTCACGGCGGTCAAACATGCCACAATGTTATCAATAGGAGTATTAGCCAGACTTGGGCCAGTTGTTAATTCCCGCATGGCAGACAGCATATGGAAAATGATGAAAATATCCATTTCATTATCTCTCTTTATTCGTCGTCGGGTTTATTTAATTTTATAATTGCAAGTTAATAATTACTACCGAGATCTTCAACCTCTCGATGATGAAGAACTCGAAAAATATCTCCACTCACATCGATCAAGTAATCAAACCCGTCGAGTAGATTGAACCCTTCCCAGCGGAGATTTCCGAGGAAATTGGCTCTGCCAAGAAGATGGTTACCTGCTCCGTTATATATGAGGATACCTCAAAACTCCCCGTCTTCAGGGCTTCATAGAACTCATGCGTACAGTTAAGCACTAAAGTTCGTGAACAGCCTGAACTTGCATCCTATGTATTCTGTTTACGAAATTTAGTGCTCGACTGTACACAGACATTCGTTTTCGAAGCAGGGTTTTTTATTCAGGGGGGAAATAGGAGTAGAGAATATTTTTTCACTTATTCTGTAGTTGTCTCATTGATAAAAGAAAGATGGATTTCAATTGAAAACATTTTACTTATTAGCTGATTACAAAAATCGTGAAGTATAAAGCAATTGTAAACTCATTCCATTTTCTAAAAAGGTTTAGTTATGTATAAACTGTCACTGTAGGTATTTAGTGAGTTCATGTAAAATAAAGTCTGAGAATATGAATCGTAATTCAATGATGTAGGAGAGAATTAAGTTATGAATATCTAATAAAGCAATTTAGGGAAACAAAATAGGGATGACGCATGCGTCTAGAGTTTAATGAACTTTCGCAGTAAATTTTGGGGCTACAGTGGGGGAAAATATCAAATGTTCCAACACTCCGCTGCATCTTTTGAAAAAAAATAATGAAATGACGACAAGTTCGCGGGTGTATCGAAAATTCGTCGTTTAGGTTTCTTTACACTTATTATTCATGATTAATCAATTCCAAATGATTTTTATTCCAAAATATTTATCCAAATTTTTTTTTTAAATACAAATTTTTATGAAAGATTTGACAACCACGCATTTTTGTTCGACGCAGTTGGTATCCTCGTGTCCCGATAAAATCCTATACTGTACTATAGAATCTACAGTATATGCTTTAGCTGTATTCACACGATGGCCTCCGTCGCGCGCACTCTAACCTCCCTCAACATTGCCATGTTCAGCGATCAGTTTATTCTAACATAACTAAAACCCCATACTATGCCATATATTTTCAATAATTAGAAATAATCTCTATGGTGACGGCTAATGAAATTGTCAGGAACATATCCCGGCAATTTCATTAGCCGGTTCTATTCGTGAAGCGTTTGGATTTTTATTCCATTGTCGATTATTTTTTTGTGATTTTTGAACAAGTGGTGCCATAAGACTCTGTGTTAATGACACATTTTTTATATTTTCTCCTTAACAATCTACGTGGCTCAGCGTTTTGGGACTTCGGGAGGATATTTATAATCACTCAAAGAATATATTCTCAAAATTTCAGCTCTGTAGTCCATTGCCTTCTACTCTTGTATACTTACTGCGGAAGTTCCTTAAATAAGTATAAAGGCAAGGAATCCACATGACTCGCTCTCGTTTTTCTCTGGCCATTTCCAAGATGAGTAATCCTCACATTTGTAATGGGTACCCTTACATATTTATTATGGTATCCCGGACCTTTTTCCAATAGGGTGAGCCATTAGTTATTTATTTTTAAATCAATACCTTAAGAGAGTACCTTCATGAAATTTATAGTAAACTACTAACATATAGATACTAACACGTCTATCTACTTTTTAAAATCATCTACTTATTTTTCACTCATTGAATCTAATTTCTTATATAATATTACAAACCATTTGCGATAAAAGAAACTGAATTACAAAAGTAAACAATATACATTGTAAGATCCGTGTGCATCTAATATGTGTCGTAATGATAGACATTAATTTTCGTTACTACTAATGGACAATTCTAATTTAACTAGTGGATTGGGCTGTTGGTCGCTGGCTGCGCTCGCTCCCATTGCGGGTGGGTTGGTAGCGGATGTATTCATGTGGGTCTGACCCGTCGGACGGGTCGCACCAACAACTTCCCGATATTATTATTCCTCTCATTTTGACTAAAAGAATCCTTTTCAACTCTCAATACTCTGTTTATTTATTCATGAGAAACCCTTGTCTGAGCGATTTTCACACTTTTCTCCAGGGAATTTTGGAAAAACCACTGGAAAAATGACTGGAGTTTCAGAAAATCATAGATAAATCACTGGAGTGATTGACTCTAGTGATATCCTGATGTTGACAATGCCAATCACGTCATTTATAGAGGAGAAATACTTATCTTAGCCATTTACAAACATTTCTCCAGGAAAATTTGGAAGAACTACTGGAGCGAATCACCCCAAAATCTAATCAGGTCTAAGTTACATGAAGTTGTATCGATTGGAGAAAAAAAAAGTTAAATCCGACCATTCGTTCACGAGAAATCGTTGACCAAAATTTTGACCACATACGTACAAAGTAACACACACACACACACAGAATTATTACTTTTTTAAATATTCGTTCTTTATAAATAAATAATTGAAATTGTTTAAACTTTCGGAAACCTTATTTTTTAGACACGAAATCAATTTCAGGTAATTTCTGAATATGAATAAATTTGTTACGATTCCGAATAAATGTTTTTAGTGGTGAAAAATTGATTGTTTATAAATAATTTACAGAAAATGCTCGTAATTTTCAAAAATGGCAATTTCTTAATTACTTCGTCAATCTTGCTCCAAAAGTAAACTTTTTTGTTCAGACTTTTTACATAATTTCTAACGCTTCAATATCGAGATTGAAATTCATACCTACAAAGTTAACATAATAAAACCATGAATGAATGAAAAAATGTCTGGAAACTTAGGGTCAAATGCGGCTCAAATGAAAGTAGTGATACCGCAAGGTAAGACAAGAATTATGTATTTTTCTTGTTTAGTCCGGTTCCAATTGGCAAGAGAAAAAAATTCGTGTCTTGTCTTGTGTTCTCTTGTGCACGTCGAAAATTTTATTTTTCACTTCCGTGAAATAACTAAATTGAGTTTTCCTCATTTGGGTCGTATGGCTCATGATTAGTTGACACTTTATACATCTATAGACCAGTCATTCTAGATTTTTGATGCATTGTGCATATCAAGACCTCTTGAAATCGATGAAATTTATACCAATCGGTAGCTTATGATTCCATGATCAACATACTAGTTTGTTTAAACTCATCCATATAAGGAAAATTTATAATTAATTAAAAACTATCGAAAAATGCGTCTGACTGCTCTTAACTCGCTATTTCTCGGATATTTCTCACTCAATCGCAAAAATAAAAATACTATCTTGGAGTGAATAAAATTTACTTTAAAATATAGTTAGGAATCGATATGTAAAAATGCACGGTTAATTTATGATAAATTTTTCAAGAATTCTTTGGCGATTTCACGTCAAACGATCAGCTAACCGAGACGCCACGCCTCTTGGCGGCGGGGCCTGAGTCACGTGACTCCCGCCATGCGCAGGCAATTCAAACCTGAAGTGCGCTCCTGCAGCATTACAAATAAACAAATTTCATTGAATTTTCTCATTTTCTCGGCCAAACTTCGCTATCTAAATAATTTAAAAAATTCTAATTAATAGTTGAGTTCCCTCATGAATCCTAACCTGAAATTTAAATCTGTACTTCACAAATAAATATAACTAAACATTAGAAAAGTTTAAAACTAAGGGTTGAAAAACAAATCCATTTTATTTATAATTCTTGTTTTCATTTATAAATGGAATACCTGGGTCTCTCAAGGGCAAGTGATCTTTTCCATAATAGCTTCTGGATTTTTCTACCGCGTAATATTATTCACAATACCAGCTAGTCCTTGTGGTGCTCCTCCTCCTTGCTACCGGCCCCCTGCTGAGCACGGTGAGGGACTGGCGAGGGATTGACGTGGACAATGTGCATCCCTGTGAGTCACCCAGGTTGGAAAGTATTTCAATAGGGACTAAAGGGTTTTCTCGTGTACTAAATTAATTACCTGGACACCCCCCCCCNTATCTTGGAGTGAATAAAATTTACTTTAAAATATAGTTAGGAATCGATATGTAAAAATGCACGGTTAATTTATGATAAATTTTTCAAGAATTCTTTGGCGATTTCACGTCAAACGATCAGCTAACCGAGACGCCACGCCTCTTGGCGGCGGGGCCTGAGTCACGTGACTCCCGCCATGCGCAGGCAATTCAAACCTGAAGTGCGCTCCTGCAGCATTACAAATAAACAAATTTCATTGAATTTTCTCATTTTCTCGGCCAAACTTCGCTATCTAAATAATTTAAAAAATTCTAATTAATAGTTGAGTTCCCTCATGAATCCTAACCTGAAATTTAAATCTGTACTTCACAAATAAATATAACTAAACATTAGAAAAGTTTAAAACTAAGGGTTGAAAAACAAATCCATTTTATTTATAATTCTTGTTTTCATTTATAAATGGATTACCTGGGTCTCTCAAGGGCAAGTGATCTTTTCCATAATAGCTTCTGGATTTTTCTACCGCGTAATATTATTCACAATACCAGCTAGTCCTTGTGGTGCTCCTCCTCCTTGCTACCGGCCCCCTGCTGAGCACGGTGAGGGACTGGCGAGGGATTGACGTGGACAATGTGCATCCCTGTGAGTCACCCAGGTTGGAAAGTATTTCAATAGGGACTAAAGGGTTTTCTCGTGTACTAAATTAATTACCTGGACACCCCCCCCCTTCTTGCCCACTTCTTCCCTATTCCCGAAATGTATATAAACTCGCTCATTTTTAGTTTCTAGTCAAATCGCTTGAAGACGTGAAACTGTTCACATCAAGAAACGAATATAAAATAGCGTGCGGAAATTCCAAGTGGTGTAGTCGTTCTAGTCCTAAANAAAATTCCAAGTGGTCTAGTCGTTCTAGTCCTAAATATCGTTGGGTCTTTTTTTCTTATACCTGTACCCCTCCACTAGTATTTTGAGGAGCAGGTGTCCTTGCATCTGCCTGGACCGCAGGCATCGTCTATTGTAAAACGGGACTGGCTATCGACGGAAAACTTGGGATCTTCACATTCCTTGTGTCTTTCGTAGCTGACGGATCGAAGTATTGGGAGTTGCATATGAACAATTAATTGTTATCGTTATTGTTGTGTTGGAATTATCTATCGTCCTCAATATGTCTCATCCACTCTATTGCTTCATTTGCGATGGAAAACTGGACAACGGCGGCCCAACAAGAGTCGTGAAGCAGAAAGGCATTAATAGTTTCATTACCAGGAGTAAATTGAAGAAGGAAGATAAATGAAAGTGTTTGGAAAATGTGACAGAAATACAAGTGCATGAACAATATCGGGTGAATTAAAGTTTACCAAATAAAAAAGCCAGTCATGCACCAGAGTCAGTAGCCCCTGAACCTACTCCTGAACCGCCATTCTCTTTTGAGGTCCATTGTTTCCTGTGTAATAAGCCCTGGATCCCAAAAAATAAACCTGGACGATTGTTATGTACGTCAAAAGCCCAGGAACGTATTGAAAATTGCATTGAACTTCGCAATGACGAATGGTCTGATAAGGTGAAACGCAGAATCGAGGGAAAAATATTAATCGAGGAAAACGGTCGGTATCATAGTTCGTGTTGGCATCAGTTCACTCGGCCCCGTAAAAATAATCAAGGTGAAAAGCAGAAATTACCGGCTTTAGACGCTGCTTTTGAAGGTGTGTGCCGTTATATGGAGAAAAGTGACGATTGCCAATTCACCTTCAAGGAATTGCTGGAGAAAATGGAAGGCTGAACAACGACAACGACAACTCTAAAGCAGAAACTCATCAACAAATACGGGACTGAAATTATAATGGTGGAGAGACCACCGAAACCGACAGTGATCTGTTTCCGCAATACTGGATACAAAATTCTGGAGAAATTTTGGAATGAGAAGCAGGAACATATCCAAGAAGACGAAAGGATTCGCATTGTTCGCGCTGCTGCTGCTATTATACGAGAAGACATCCGGAGCCAGGCATACGAGACTTCATCCTATCCACGCCCTGAAGAATTACTGCAAAATGTCGCTGCCGATATCCCACAAACTCTGCTGACTTTCTTGAACGATGTGCTACTAAAAGGTAAAAAAACTCGGGAAACAAAATTGAGAGCAAACCGCGATAGCATTGCTCATTCGATTATATGTGCTGTCCGTCCAAGGTCATTCATTTCATCCATTCAACTAGCAGCTGGAAATTCCAACAATTCCAAAAATTCCAACAATTCTGATGATGTTCTACTCCACAACTTCGACGCTACACTTAGTCAACATGTCGACGATGTAGCCACTGAGGGCTATGATGAGAACAGCACAGAGTTCGTCCCATTCATGAACCCTGAAGATGACTTTGACGATGAGAGTGGGCCCAGTACGAGCAAAAAACGACGTGTTCAAGAGGAGAATCCCATTGACGAATAGTGAGTATTGCTGCATTTATACTGTTAATCAAATACTTACAATTCTGGCAGCAGCAATAAGTTAACCATCTTAATTTGTTTTTTTACAGAACAATTAGACCTGAAATTTCATCAAACAAAATTTCTGTTTCAACGTTAGATATTTCGAATGTGTATTTTTATAAAGGTGCTATATTATTAGCATTATTATTAATTTTATTATTTTTGATACTGTAATCCAGATCGTTCATGACTTTTTTATATATTATTATCGATTATTATGTATTTAATACGGATTTCATATTGTACAATTATTGCGCTAATTTATTGTATTGTCCTCATTCATTTTAATGAATAGAATATTGAATAGAAAATATATAAATTATTTGTTTTGCAAATTATCTTATCATAACTCTATTGAATCATACCCATCACACTTTAAAAAAAAGTTAAGACAAAAAAAATCCAATTTTCACGCTACGGGAACTTACTGCGGGTTTGAATCGCCTGCGCATGGCGGGAATCACGTAACTCAGGCCCCGCCGCCAAGAGGCGTGGCGTCTTGGTCAGCTGATCGTTTGACGTGAAATCGCCAAAGAATTCTTGAAAAATTTATCATAAATTAACCGTGCATTTTTACATATCGATTTCTAATTGTATTTCAAAGTAAATTTTATGCGCTTCAAGATAGTATTTTTATTTTTGCGATTGAGTGAGAAATACCGAGTTAAGAGCAGTCGGACGCATTTTTCGATAGTTTTTAATTAATTATAAATTTTCCCTACATGGATGAGTTTAAACAAACTAGTATGTTGATCATGGGATCATAAGCTACCGATTGATATAATTTTCATCGGTTTCAAGAGGTCTTGATATGCACAATCTAGAATGACTGGACTACTAGTGTTCCCTGAGAATGGTTGTTTTCAAAAGCAGAATCAGAAAACACTGGAGTCGATTAAGTAACAAAAATGTTGAGTACTTTCTGTGTGAATTCATGGTTCTCATCTCCACTAGCTCCAATAATGAAAGATGCGCTACTCGAGAAGAAAGATTAATATAATCGAGAAATACATAACCTTTTACAATATCCAGGGATAGATAAAGTGTTATTCAACACTAATGATGACTCAACAATTATTGATGACTAAACAGTTTTTGACAAATTTTTTGATTAATTATTTTTCTCTCGTTCCATATCTCTTTTTACCTCTTGCCTTTTATGAACTTCCCTCTTTTCTTGTCTTGTCCTTCTTACTAAGAAAAAAATCTGTCTCTTGTCTCGCCTATTCCAGCAGTGCTCTTGTCTTGTCTGGTTTCTCTTGCGCTCTTGCGGCATCGCTGAATGAAAGCGTTGATGTTCGATGACAAAAGTATCAAAGCATTTCACTGGAGAAAAAATAGCCTAAATACTTGCATATGTTTAAAAAATCTGAAATGGTATTACGCGTCATTAATCGCTTGAAAATTTTTAATATTTCAAGTGATATCAGTTTGGTAGTTTCAATGTACCGATTGTTCAGCTACTCCATCTCGCAAACTTTCACTTCAAAATGAACTATTCCCTGGGGCCTTTCCCTCCCCAGAATTCCCGGTATTTTTCAATGAAGGAGAAAATGGAGTTGTCCTTGGTTTCCATAACTTGCCTGCACGTCACAAGAAACAGAATTCATGGAAGTGGGACACGAAATGGGGTTGGAAAATAAAAATAGGAAAACATTTTGAGATACCAGGGGTTTCTGAGAAGCTCCCATTGGTGACAGTAATCGCCGTAACGAGCAGACGGCAATGGTAGGATGACGCGAAGGAAATTGATGTTGCAGTGGGTAAAAGGCGTCGGAGAAAATGTCTTGAGTGTACTAAAGGCCGCCATACACGAGCGAACTTCGGGCGAACGGTCTCTCGTCTTTAAGGATGTTCCATATGCACCGTAGCGGGGGGCTGTGCGGGTATGGAGGGGTATGACTTTCGTAAGTGTTCCAATCCCTGAACACGAAAAAATCGAGTTTTCAATTACGTCGTTGAGGTGCTATTTGGCGACTTTACTGGGATTAAAATTTGTTTAATATCATATATTCGTCATGGCAATACGTCAATTGCATTAGAAATTTTTTCCGATTGTATTTAATAATTGTTAAATAATAAAAATTCAGTCCGGAACAGAGGCAACGTCGCCCACTAGAAAATTTGGGTGAGACGTGTTGGTAACATTGGCTCCCCAGCCACTCTAGACTGCTTACTTCCCGCATTCTAACCGACAGACTAGTATAATGATAATTTCTGCATTAACGGTGATATTCGAAGAAACAGAAAATGTTCAATAAATATTTTGTGGAATTTTGTGGAATATTTTAGTTCAGTGTATATGGAAATTCCTCTCCAGTTCTCTCTCAAAGTGCCCTCTTCTCACATAACCTCTTCACTCGTCACTTGCCACGATGCTATCGATGTTACGTTTCAACGGGAAATGAGTCTCTCAAAAACAATATGACAGGAAACTTTTACAGCGAATTACAGGATTGAAGAATAGACCAGAAAAATCTGAGGAGAATGGTGAGAATGACCTCAAACGAATAAAAACTTCGCACGTGAATGAGTGTTTAACAAGATAAATAAACGTTCATCGTACTTTCTTATATTTCCCACGAAGTATAATTCCTTTTATTCATAACTTTGTTTACAGATTTTATCCGTTCACCTATCCACGGATTCATAGAAATACTATACACTTTTGTATTTGGCGCGTTCCCATTTATCTCTAGAACTGTTGCGACGCTGTCGCATGTTGGCGCGCAGGAATTTCAGTCGACGCCAAATTTTCAATGTTTTTTCAACTTTTCGTTCCGAATTATGGATCTGATCGATTTTAAAAAATATACACATTGTGCGTTTGATCATTTTTTAACTGTACAAAATTTCATTACGATAGAAGCATTTCTCTGAATTTTCTCCAAGATTTTATGAATTTCCCATAAGAACACGGGTTAAATTGCTTTTTGTAAAAAAAACCATAACTTTGTTCTGGGGTATCAAAAAAATCTGGAATTTTTCATACGGTGCTGTAATAGATTGTAGAAGCTTTAAAAAAATTTCATCAATTTCTTATATTTTTGAGAATGCATGTAGAAAATCCTTAAACGCCACACACGGGGCGAACTGAACATCCATGATATAGATATCCCAATACAATTTACAGTCAACAGTCAAAACTGAGGGAAAATCGCTGTTCGAATTTTTACAATTTTTAATGGGTACCCCATTGCGCCCCGAACGTCACATATTGCCGACGCAAGTTGACCATTTCAAGGTCCAATTGTGAGTCAAAAAGAAGTAATTAGATCATAAAGGATAAATCGAAATGGTCCTCCTTATTTTAGGTTCTCCGCCAGGCCCCGCCTCCCCCTACGTTTCGTTTTTTCTATGTATAAACGCCGCCCGAATTTTTATTTATCTGCAGACCCCCCATGAAAAGGAACCACTTTGTCGATGTTAATTTCCACTGGGAAATGATTCATAATAGAGTTGTAGTTTATTGCATATCATGACAGCATAATGGCCCTAGGAAGGTGTGTTTTTATGATGCTAATTTCCGAGATATTCACTTTTTTGTCTCAGCGACTCCCATTTACACCAATGTTAATTTTTTTGTTTTATCTTCTCCAGCGACGTCATTTTTGACCCGATGAGGATCATTTTGGGCTCAAAATGTGCGGAATGTTATCAATCGCATCAGAATATACTTTTTATGTGGACGTTCAAATTTGGGGATAGAGATAGAAAAATGCAGCAATTATTACTGTAAATGATAATATTAATGATTATTTATTCCAATCTGATCTCGACCAAGCAGAATGCAGTATTCGGGATCACTGATACCCAAGTGGAAATTGCTTCAGGCCCACCTGAAGCACGATCAGAATTTGATCAGGTTTTTGTAAGGTTCGACCGATGCGGTGATTCCTGATGAGAACCTGACCAAGTTCAGATCCAGCAGGTCGGATCCGAAAAGGTACAGGCGGGTTCAGACCAAGTTCTGATCAGGTAGGCAAGATCTCACCCTGAGGTCGGCTGCCTGACCCCAATTCGATCAAATTCCGATTTGATGTCTTTGATCGGCATTTGAGCGGGGTTAATTGAAGAGAAAATGATCAGATTCAGATCCGGTCTACCTGACATTAATTTTAATAAGTTTTCCGGATAATTCAATTAACTATTATTATACTATTCAAATTAAGTTTCATCAACCATTATCAATAATTATTTTCAATCTTTAAAAAGGATCATTATATTATAATTAAAATAAATTAAATTAATCAATTTAATTAACAGCCAGCTCTTCTCAAATGTACAGAGAGGGGGATGATGATGCCGCAAATACGTATTAGAGGAGTAACAAACTTATACGCACATCCGCGAGATCAGGAATAATCATAAATTCAACGAATATCCCGATACAAATCATATAGGCAATGTACAGTTTACTTAATAGTAATAGCGCGATAGCGTAGTGGTTAGGCCATAGGATTAGCAATCATAGGGTCCCCGGTTCGATCCCCAGCATCGATAAAAAAAATAATAAACTTTTTCAGATGTAATAACAGTAGAGATTCATTCAGAGAGGCGGCCTACGGTAAAAGAATTGAATTATCTTTTGTTTTGGATTANCGTAGTGGTTAGGCCATAGGATTAGCAATCATAGGGTCCCCGGTTCGATCCCCAGCATCGATAAAAAAAATAATAAACTTTTTCAGATGTAATAACAGTAGAGATTCATTCAGAGAGGCGGCCTACGGTAAAAGAATTGAATTATCTTTTGTTTTGGATTAATTATCACTTGTAATACCACAAGAGCTTCAAAATAATCGGGTATTTTCCGGTAGGTTCGTTGCAAACAAACGAAGGAGTCAAGTTTTTCAGGTTAAAAAATCAAGGGTGCGAAGCACGAGTGATTTTTCCTGAAAAACTTGACAACTTCGTTTGTATGCAGGGAACCTTGAGGAAAATGCCCGATTAATTTTGAAGCTCGTGTGGTATTCGGGGGATTATTTTTCCAATCCAAATGTCGGGCAATATAATTGGACCATGAGACGAAACTCACAATTGAGAAACGAAAATTGTGTAATTAACACAACGACACAATTGAATTCAATCTATCAGTTTGACAAGGGGTTAATTCGACTGCATGATGTTTTGTTTTTTATATAGCAACTACCAGAGAAAATTATCAAAAAATTATCAGTTAAAAACTATGTAGCTTGTACCACGTGATGTCGAATGGACCAATTATATTGCCCGATATTTGGGTTGGAAGAATAATCATTGATAATTTTTATTGATACTGACAGACAGGTCATCCGGTTTTCATGCAGTTGACTTGATCAAGTTCGGATCCATTCGTCCTGATCAAATCCGGATTGGTCACAGGCGTAACATGTCTGATCAAGACCGGATCCGTCAACTTGATCAATACCTGAAGAGTGGTCAGGTCTAACCTGATCCAAACTTGATCAAGACCTGATCGGAATTTCCAATCGCGTAATTTCCCCGGCGGCAGGAAAATTATCAGACCGATAATTTTCCTATCAGCCTGTCAATTGCTCTGCGTAACCCTGAAGAAATAATCCTCCTAATACTCCACGATCTACAAAATTCATCGGATATTTCCCGCAAGCGTTCTTGCATAGCAACAATCGGGATAAGTTTTACAATAAAACCCTTCGCGTTGTGCGCACGCTCGGGTTTTTAATGTATAAAAATTATTCCTCTGGTTGCTATACAATAAAACTATCGGAAAATATCCGATAATTTAGAAGATCTTGGGGTATTATAGCTATTATTATAGCTATTATTATAGCTATTATTATAGCTATTATTATAGCTATTATTATAGCTGATAATTCTCTTTTGTTGCTAATAGGTATAGTTTTTCCTTTTTCAATGATTCAGACTTTTTGTCATGAAAGGGGTTTTGAGCAGATAATGGTGTCATGTGGTGAGGCATCACTCCGCCACCATTACGAATTACGTCTATCGATCGTTGTAAATTGAATCTCGTACAGCAGACTCCAACCAGTTGCGTGTAAACTCCCGCGGTATAACTTCGTGGCAGCTTAAATGAATATTCCTGTTTGGCGCTGTGTATGAATTGTCACGTCCTCGTTCCTCCCGCATTCCCATTCCCCCACTGAGTTTAACAAACACTTGGAATTGATCGGATGACGATTGGAAAAATATCTTGGCGTGGAGAGGGTATTTTAATGTCGATGTCATACCTGTTACTCCAGTCTTTATTATTTTCGTGAGCTGAACAGAAGTTCCAGAAATAGTTTTTATTGAAAGAAATTTTTTAAAACCCGCGCTTGGAAAAGTCCCTTTTGGTGGTAGATTTTTGTGTATATAATGTGGCACTTTTTGTAACTTTAAAGATAGTAAACGAAATGTGGATCTTCGTTTACGGGATTCACTTTCGTTTACAGCATCAGCTGACTTTCTAGTTACAATTTAGGGTTCATTCCTATGTCACTGTTCAAAAGATAGTGGTGTCGTTACATTTTCGACCAATCCGGTGTCGCTATCCCTGCTATTACGTGCAGAGCTGAAAACATCAGTCTCGTCGTCTGAACTGAATTGCTTGAGCCATACAGTAGCCACTACGCATTAGCGTCCTCTGCTTTTAGGCAGTGTCTAGTCGCACGCTCCATGGTCAATTTTACCGTGGATCCACGGTAGATTCTCACTCACATCTTGTCTGACATGTCTGTTATGAACTTTGGTTTTGAACCCTGGAAGTAGAGTTCAAAACCAGAGTTGTAACAACATTGTCCAGTGGGGTCTAGGAGTCTCCCCCGGTTGGGAAATCACCCTTGAAATCATTTGCACTATATTTCGGCACCCACTCCTGCACTCGGGCCCCATTAAACAAATATCAATATTGTTGAGAAAACGTTCACATAAACTGTAAAAAACTATTGATTTCATCTTTATTTGCGTTTAGTCAACTATTTATTTAATTTTTTATTCCCGTTAATCTAGACTGATATTCGTATTCAATGAATTAATATATTAAGAAAATTATTTACTAGTCTTCTATCTACATATCACTTATCAATTCATTCGATGTGTCTAGTTTATTGTCTAGATTTAACTTGAGAAGTAAAAATTGAGGCTTCACGATCTCCCATATATCCACGACAGAAATTACCTTGAATCTACGGGAAAACGTCCCGTTTATCCACGGTCCAAGTTACCGTCGAGCGTGTGAATAGACACTACCCTGCTTTTAATTGTTTATGATCTGAGTATTTTATGGGCTGAATATATGTATTCCATTCTTGCACGTACGAATGTTGCGAATTTGCCAGAAAATTCAATTGGATTTTCATTGAACTTCCTATTAATTTTTGGCCGATTCTATCAATCTTCTGAACGGGCCGCTGTCTACGGCTCACAACGCCTATATAAACACGATGGTTCGTTCCCCCTCTCCATTCATACCGACAGGGTTGGGTAGGATTTTCCATTCAGAAGTAGTTTCCGTTGAGTTATAGAAAAAATTATGTCTGACTTTTCTAAACACTAATTTCCAAAAATAGTGTACGTGATACGAGTGAAAAATGGAACGTTAAACTCGTGTGGTAATAATTTTAGGGACAGTCGTAGGGCACGCACAGTCTCGCGACAGACTCGATGAGCCAACTTTTTTCACACTTGAGAGGTAATATATTATTTTTCATTGCTCAAGCCCAAAAAGGGCTCTTTTACCGACGGTAGTTAAGCATGAGAAGTAGGTCTTTTTACCGTTGAGCAGTATAAAAGTGAGAAATGCACTACTTAGGAGTGAAAAAGTGAGAAATGCACTCCTTAGGACTGAAAAACGTGTGGCGCCACCCAGCGTTAATGTACCAAAATATAAAACTACATATAAAAACTGATAAATTCAGCCAGTGAATCCCCTTCATTATCTTCAAAATTGTTAAATTTTAAATTTGAAAATACACCTGAAAATTAAAATGAAAAATAAATTATTAAAAAATCTTAATTTTGATAATAATAATATTAGAAATATCATTTCA
>NW_021680507.1:42783-46793 GCF_001412515.2 Diachasma alloeum
CGACTCACGTGCCTCGTGCGCCTGTACTCCACCAGCGTTGAATTCAGCACTTCTCCGCCTTAGCACGTAATATACTATTGCAGGTGGAAATAAATGTGCACCTTAGCAGCAACTCCCATTTACGCCAATATTAAATTGTTCTTTTCATTTTCCATCCAAAAAAAAGTCGGTCTGAATCAAGCCGAAAAATCGGTTTGAATCAAGTTGAACTCAATCATGTCGGGAATCGACTTATTTCATGTCGAATTGGCGGCATGAATCAAGTCAGACGCGGACATATGCAAACCTGTATATCGCTCTGATTCAAGTCGATTTATCGACTTAATTCAGGTACCCTTCGACTTGATTCAAGTCGACTTCGGCTTGATTCAGGTGGATTTGTTGGCTTGACTCAGGTCGACTTCGACTTGATTCAGGTCGATTTTTCGGCTTGATTCAAATCGATTTTTTTATGTCGACTTAACACGTTTCTTCTTGAAAACCACTTTAGGACTCATCTCAAACCCTGAATTCGGATTGGCGTAGTCCGAGTCACTGGACTTCAATCAAGTCAAAAATTGACTAGAGTCGAGCTGACGTTGCCTTCAATCAGTCCTTTTTGTTAGGTGTCTCCAACGACGTCTTTTTTATCTCCGGAAATCAAACCCAGGACCTCCCAATGTCGCGTCGGGTGCTCTTACCATCTGAGCTACCAGGACACTTACGAATTTCACTCTCAAATTGACTCATACCCGAGTGGAAATTCTGTTCAGGTCTTAATCAGAAACTGATCAAGTCCGATCCGAAATTCTGATCAGGCATGTTACGCCTCCACCTTACGTTCTTCCACTAGGGATGTTGTAATGAAAATTATTTTTGGTCATATGTGCACAGAAAGTTCGATTTTCCTCACCAAATGACGAAAGGAAAGTGGCTTATTTTATTTCTCGTAGTTCTATTGTTTTCGGCGATTCTCAGATTGACATAATCCACGTTCGTCTCTACATTTACGAAAAAAAATCGGACAACACCGTGCAGTTATGACGAAAAATAGTATGTGCACCTAGGAAGGAAAACAGAACATCAAAACCATTAAAGAATTATTATAGTGATTATAATGATTGGATGGGATTTGGATGAGGCAGGAGGGGATATTATTCGCGAATGTTTTGCCGCGGTAAAACACTGAAGTGTACTGATGCGTCGAAGGGTATATACAAGCGAGAAAATGATAAAAGCATAGATTTTATTCAAGAAGAATCAGTCCCAAAAGAATCAAGGTATGCAATAGCAATGGTATGCAATGTACATAATCATTGGGGGAAATAATGATGAGAATCGTTGACTTACGATAGATTACTTGGATAATTGGAGATTCAGCTGGAGACAGGTTGTTGTAGATTGGCTGGATCTGGAAAGACCCAGAAGTAGCGACTTGTAGATATAGATGGTATTACTCAGCTCCAGGGGGTTTAATTCTAAGGGTAATATGTTTCCAGAAATTCTGAAGGAGAATTTCATACTGACGTTTGGGTTTTTAAAGTTGAAGTATGTAGAACTTAAGCAGCAACTGCGTTGGATCAGATTAACCACGTAATGCTCCAATTCGTCTCATCCCTGCCTTTATAAAGGAGATTCAGATCTCCCTTCTTTTGGGTATCTCCTTGGGGTTTAGTTAGGTTGTTAGTTTTGGATTACCCTTGATTTACTTATTAAATGTTCTCGCCTTCATATCCCACTTATGTTGCCCAGTTCAGGTCTTTGATTTATGATGTTGTTTTCTGTCATTGTAGAAAAATTCTTTCTCATATTCGAGTTAATTTTTCTGGGTGATGTTGACTCACTTTGATATCATTCGTTTGTCCTCTCGGTCACCTCATTTTAATTATCTCAGGCATCTCGATCGCAGTGTATTTTTTGGTTCTCAGTTTATTGCGGTTTATTTCACACCCGAGAGAATAAATGTGAAAATTCTAGCTGCGTCATTTCGGATGGACTCAGGGCCGTAACAGGACTCTGTTCTAGATACTTTTTGAAAAATCTAACTACCTTGTATTTGCAAAATAAAAGAAAGAATAAAATAAGCAGGATTGCGAGCCTATTCGACAGAAACCATGTGACCTTTAGTTCATGCGTCTTTTTTTCTTTCTCTCTCTACCAATCCCATTGGTAATAAACTTCCGAATGGATCTGTAGCAATAGTTCTAGGATAAATGTTCTCCTGAAAATCGTTTCCGGAAAACCACTCTCGGAAAATTCTTCCCCGAATTTTTTTTTTAATGAGGTTAGGTTTGACTTATTGACAGATTGTGTACCACAGTGTTTTATTAGTCCATTAGAGTACAGGGGCACAAATTTCATTTTCGACGAACGTGATGTTTACAGGCCGAACCGAAGGCGAGGTCTGACTCACATTCGTTAAAAGCGAAGTTTATGCCTGAGTGATCTATAATATTTTATGCCACACTATGCAGAAGTCGAGCTTGAAGCACGATGCGATAAACTTGACTTATTGTACGTCGTGACATAAAAAGTTTTATGGAAATTGAAGAATAACGAGGCTATGATTGACTGCAATAAACTCAGATGCGTGCCGGATTGTCTGGATATATGGATTGAACTTCGGTTGTGGGCAATTGCGTGTCAAATGGATGATTTACAACTGGAAAAATTGTTGAAAATTTGAAAAGTATTCTCTCAATTTGATCCTTGAAACTTCAGTAGAACTATTGCTTGATTAAAATTTCGAAGAACTGTAAGAGAAATTTCAGCCAAAATAGTATATTGCGATACGAGTGAGATGGAACTTTCACGAGTGTGAAGTTGGGAACCACATGGGCTAAAAATTCCAGTTTCATATGTTTTGAACAATAGTTTTTGACAATGATGTTAAGTTCAGCGAGTGGCCGAACTGTGCGTTTTTCGTTTTCAAGTAAACGGAAAGACTTTTCGATTACGTTTCGTCCACGAGTAAACGGAAAGGCACTTTTCGGCACGAAGTGAACGTAGCAGCAGTGTCAAAAATAAGTTTTCGTAGTAGTTAACGGTTTACTCATAATTTAAGTTGTCTTTTAATTCGTAATGAACAAAAATAATGGAGCAAAAAAATTAATAGAGTAAGAGAGTATCCTTCATCGTTTAGATTTTCCCATATTTTCTCAGTATTCCCTATTCACTTGAAGACGGTAAACGACATGAAATTTGAAGCTGAAACTTTCAGAAAATCTCTAAACTGTTGACTCTTGGGGACTAACTTCTGGAAATTTCTACTAATTATTCATTGTACAAGTTATCTATTTTATAAAAACGAATGTGTTTATAATTTCGTTTTAATCCTCCGTTGATCCAACGGTGAGAAAATAAAATCCAATCATGAATTAGATATATGACATGTATTTCTTTTTAACTCATTTTATTTATTATATATGTCGTTTTACACTGAATCCGAGATCCAATTGCGTTGACACTCATCCGTGTCACGGCAATAGTACGCGGCGGGCTTTCTGCGCCTCTCAGAGTGCATATCGCAGCGATATTCAACGTCGCACGCCAACTCATGCCGCGACGTTTTTGTCACGTAATGCTTTTTGAAGTTTTTTTTCCTTCGTAATTTTTCTTACTTTTCACAATAAATTTTTTCCAACAAAGCTATTATATTTTGAACTGTTTAGAATGCAAGTAGACTAATTTTTCTTATTTTTTCCCGAGAGAGATACGATGTTCGAAAAGAAGCCAATGTTCCCTTATTAGACCTAGAAAGGAGATCGAAAGCAATTGTTATCAATACCCAAGGTCAATGTGATTTTTAGTCCTATAATTTCACATTTTATCCCATCATATTTACAATGAAGTTTAACGCTATTTATAATCCAATCTGTTATTCTTGCGTTAACTCAACATGCAATGAGAAATACGATTTGACGCGGACCCAAGAGTCAAAATGACGTCAGGAAGCGATCACCGCTGTATGATTGACGTCACTAGGGCATCAAAGGAAAGAGCGAAAGTGACGGAACACTGCCGTCAGTGGG
>NW_021680507.1:46810-54456 GCF_001412515.2 Diachasma alloeum
GGGGGGGGGGGGTGGAAGATATTGAAGATGGCGCTGAGGTTGAATAATCGAACGCTAAAGATATACACACCAGTGTTCTACGCTCGACTCTATTCACTCGACGATCGAATATACCCGGATCTCCCTCTTCTCTTTCTTTTTTAGATTCTTTTCATCTTCATTATTTCTGTACATTGTGCCGCTTTTCAATATCCTCTTCGGGGAGTGAAGTTCAGTGATACTCCTGAAAAAATGAACAAAAATGGTATTTCTGAGATGAATAGAAGGCACTTCATATCATACGTTCAATCGGATTTGCGTCATTCTGCTCTATGGAACCCCAATAATTTGATTTTTGTATTCGATTAAAGTATTATCATTCAGTAGATTTAGTTATCTTTCGACTAAAATCATGCAACAATTTCCGTTAAAAACGAAGATAAATAATTCCCCCAATATTTTTATATTTCAAATTCAGATTTTTCAATTTTTATCTTTCAAAACTAACAGGAAACATCCTCTCCGCATAATTTTTACGAATATTTCTGTAACTACTCAATATACGAAAAAGTGTAAAAAGACATTTTTTGTGAATTAGCCTATTTTTTCTATAAAATATATTTTTTTATATTCTTATTTGGTCCTCCTTCTTCGACAGATATTTCCCAAAAAATCAGCATATTTTTTATTTCCATATTTTCAAATTTCAATTAATTCCTGAATTATTGCAATCATAATAAAAAGTGTCATAATAACCTTTTCATCTCCTCATTTCCCCCATTAAATAACAGTTGAGAAAGAGCTTAAGCAACCTTTGAGGGCTTATAATAACATAAATAAATACATGAACCGCAAATATAACACGGCAACCTGAGGAGACTGACAACCCTCTGAGCAGTGCCAGACAAACCCCGCCTTGTTGACTAATAATATCATAAACCGCAACTCGTGCACACTCGATAGTAGTTGTATATCCAACAGGATTTAAAGTTTTTGATTTCAGAGTAACTCGTATTAGACAACTTCAGTCATACATCATATATTTCAAAACAAATTATAAACCTTATTAGACCCACTTCTGAATTATCCATATGAATCGTCGAGAACATCAACAGAAACATTGGTGGATTTTCCTGTTCTCGATCGACTGGATTCTGTTCTCGATCCTACTTCTCGTTTGAACATCGTTAAAAATCGATCCCATGAATTCCAATCTTCCCTCCGTGAGATTCAAATGCAAGATCATTTAATTTCCCTTGGGTCAAGAGACGTCAGGTCACTGGTGCAGGTGGTTCTTCTTCTGTGTAATTTGAGTCTTTTTCAATGTACAGAGGTGTTTCTACAGCAACAAGCGTATCCTATGATGTTTTGTCTTCCTTCCCTCGAATACGAAAATCAATAATGCGAATGAGGGTGGATACAACGATTTCACGGTGGGATACTGGAGAGTCTTCTTATTCTTGCAATAGTATCTTTCTATATCCAAAAAAAAATCACAGAGAAAAAATAACAGTCGGTGATGTGATCATTTTTTTCTCTCCATATCGGTGGGATGTTGAACGTAAGTTTCATCTCGTTTTTTTTGTACTGATGAAACCCGAGGTTTTCCCAATTCGACGTGGATAGACTGAACACTATCTCATAGGGTTCTTTCACAGCAGGAGTGGTATTTCTCTTCTGCGACGTAGATATAAATTTTGCACAAACGTAACAGAAAGAGTCTGGGGGAAATTCACGAGTGGAAATTGTGCGTTTCATTTCAGGTGGGTCGTATCCGACGAATCGTCGTGCCGAATCGTCGACCGCACGATCTCAACTCGAGAATTGCTACCCTGGTACGTGTGGGAATTCGGTAAAAGATAGATGGGTTTTGTAACTTATAACACTCGGAATTAATATATATCGAATTAGAGAGAGGTCCCGCGACAACGATATAAATCACCCGATCGAGGATGTCCGAATTATTACGAATCGTCGCGAGGATGTCTTGCGACAAGGACAACGATATATCAGCTGATACGTGTCGCAGTAAGGTATTCGGTTGCTCAGCCAAGCTCGAACACAATACATTCAAATAATCTGAAATAACTATGTAAGTAGCTGCGCTACAGTACGTTTCTACATTTTCGCGAGATTATCATGAAAATTTATAATGGAAACTCCTGAAGAATGATTAGAATGGTTAGAGAACACTCCTGAAGTTTCTCATGGCTTTCTTCTCAATATTCTTCTGTTAAATTAGATGAAACGAATGTGGAGTGATGACAAGGATCAAGCGGAAGGGTTGAGGCTTGAGATCTCACGGACCAAACGAAAGGGTCGAATGGAGACACTACAAGGGTCAAACCGGCGAGAAGAGTGAACTGATTGGAAGGGTTAAATGAAGAATACGAGTAGGGAGATTCAAACGCAAGAGACAAATCGATCGATGACAAGGGTCAAGCGGGAGAGACGGGTGAAGAGATCACAAGGGTTAAAATTCAGAGACGAGTGCAGTGACTAAAAGGCTTAAATGGGGGAGACATGCAAAGTGATCACGAGGATCAATGCTATATATTTTCATCCTTCTAGCCGTTCTCATTCCACCGGTCTCTTCTGTTTGATCCTCGTGCTCTCTCCACTCATCTCCGAACTTTGACCCTTGTAATTTCCCGAGTGGAAATTTTGATCGGGTTGGCTGATCAGAAGTAAGACAGAAATCCGATACTGGTCTGCCTTTTCTGATCAGGCGTTTTGGATAAGTATTCGGCCAGTTAGTGACGAAACTATCTGGATCTGTCGGGACTCAGTCTTTCTTGATCGTATTCTGATCAGTCGAACAGTTCGGATCCGCACATTCGGATCAGATTTGGGTCCTCAACAGCGTTACAAGGTCTTGTTAAAAACTGACTTTCTTCAGTTTTTATGGATCAGTTTCGGACTCCAGCCTGATTTGAATTTCCACTCGGGTTCTCCATCCGACCCGTACCATCACTCTACTCGTCTCTCCCGTTCCACCACTGTGATCCCTCCACTTGTCTCCCCTGTTTGACCTTCGTGATCGTTCTTCTCTTCTCTCCCATTTGGTATCAATTCTCTAGCAGGAACTTATCGACATATTTGAGATTTCCAAATGGTCGACTGAGTATCACGAAAAGACTCAATCAATCTCCATCAATTGATTCCATCTCCGTTTTCTCAATCAATTGATTCTTTGAATCAATTTTTCTGAGAAAACGGAAATAAATTCAGAAATTATGAAAAGCCTTCGGTGTAAAAGAAATTTTCAAGTACCCTGATAACTATTAAGCCTGACTCTTGGGTTTGATTTTATGAAATACATGCAGAAGTACACATTTCGTATAAGAAAATGTATTTCTAAAACACGATTTACCGTAATTTCTCAGGAAATAAATGAAATAGAATGCAAAAAATTATGATGAGGATATCCTCACGATGAATAGAAATTCCAAAAACAATTTTAGCTGATGGAAATTGTATTTAGGAGAAAAGAAAGATTGGAAAAGTCAGTATGGTTTCTGAACCAGTTCAGGAAGCGGAAGTTGAAGAACATGGAAGTAAGATAGAACAGCCATCCTGAAGGCTTCATGTATCCTCATTGCGTTCGTGCAGCCATACCTCGTAATAAATAAAATAGTAAATGTAAGAAAATTTTACATTGAGTGATAGAAGAAAAAAACTTCACATGGAGCGTAATGCCGCAATTGACAATTTTCTCTTTGAAAGTCCACCAATATCACCTCCAACCAAGAAATTCATTTGAACACCTTCTTAGAGTCAATTTCCATAACCTTGAGCTACTGCGAAAATAACCACGCGTCTGTGAAATTAATTCCAGGAGGATAGAAATATACAGGGTTTTCCAAAAGTCATCGTATATATATATCATATGCGTAGCTCGAGTGGGGGTGGGACATAATTGGTGGCGAAAACTCATAAATTTTTGTCTCCAACACTTCGGTCATGACTTATCGAGAAAAAATGACAGCCAATCAAACACTATTCTCCGATTGAGAAATCGTATACCCTTTCGGATGACAGCCAGGGGCTATTCACAGGCGAATTGGGTAATACCGCCATTACAAAATGTAATCGATTACCCAGGATTACGGGACTGATTACACTGATTACCATTGTCTATATGATAACCATGATTACCAAGAACACAGAATATGATTACATGATTACAAATGATTTCGTTGATTAGATTCTGTGATTATACCAAACATCGGTATTCATTGATCTCCCAAAAAATGACCTCTTATTAAATATGAATTGATGGAATAATTAATTATTAGAACCTGCAAAGAAATGAGGAAGGAGGGGCGGGGATTAGAACAGAGGAATGCAGTCTTCATCACTCCATCTAAAAATTTGGGCATTTATAAGTGCTATCAGCAAAATATTTTTATTTTATTTTTTCTATTTCATTGGTTTTATCAAAGTAATTCTCGATTTGAAACCCCTCCTCTAGCCTGCCGCCCCTCCTGTCTTTTTCCTCTCATTGTTATCTGCGGTATCATGGCCATATTACTCTTAGCTGTGCCCCATTCGAGCTAGGACTCAGCAAAATAAATTTACTGAATATCTACCATTGATAGAGAATGAAACTTACCAGCAGATAATTCAGAGATAATTCAGTCGTTGGTTCTCCAGAATAAGAAGAAATGTTAACTCTGTTGAATCAATTTTCTACAGACAAATGCTCTGTGCAAAACGCATTGGCTATGCAAGGTTCTGAACCATAAACAACTGGNCTGCGGTATCATGGCTATATTACTCTTAGCTGTGCCCCATTCGAGCTAGGACTCAGCAAAATAAATTTACTGAATATCTACCATTGATAGAGAATGAAACTTACCAGCAGATAATTCAGAGATAATTCAGTCGTTGGTTCTCCAGAATAAGAAGAAATGTTAACTCTGTTGAATCAATTTTCTACAGACAAATGCTCTGTGCAAAACGCATTGGCTATGCAAGGTTCTGAACCATAAACAACTGGGATTCCAAGAAAAATTGATCCAGGGATCTCTGAAACTTACCGTTGGTAGAAATGACGCGCTCGAAAATTCAAAAACAAAATTCACGGTCTCACTAGGAGCAACTATGAAAGATTACACTGATTACCAACGATCACAGTGATTACAAATGATTACCACTTGATTACGAAAAATTTGATTACAAATATGGTAATCATGTGATTATAATGATTACATTGATTTCACTGGGATTACAATTGATCCCATCAGCGAGTGACACCACGATTACGCCTGTGAATAGCCCTTCGATTTTTCTCGATTTGTCATAAGAACATGGGTTAAATTGTGTTTTTTTAATAACTCATTTCAAGTGAATCAGTCTCTGCAGTAATCTGAAATTCCGCATAGGGCTTCGGAATATATCGAACAATGTACCTAAAAAATTTGGTAAAAATAGCTGCATTTTTTTACCTCACCGGTTCATCGTTAATAAACAGATATTTCAAATAAATTTATGAATTTTTTTTCAGCAAAATCACGCCAGGGATTTGGAACACGTTTATTCTAATGGAAACAATTATTCATCAAATATATTGTCTTTTTTTTTTTAATTTCATTTTCAACCAATTTCATAATTTCAATATTTTTTTCTCCAAACCTGATGTGCTAGGAGACCCGAGTGAAAATTCCGGTCAGGTCTTGATCAAGTTTGGATCAAGTGAGATCTGACCAGTGATCAGGTATTGATCAAGTTGACGGATGCGGTTTTGATCAGACATGTTACGCCTCTGACCAATCCGGATTTGATCAAGACGAATGGATCCGAACTTGATCAAGTCAACTGTATGAAAACCGGATGACCTGTCTGTCTGTGTCAATAACAATTATCAATGATAACTAATCCAAAACAAAAGATAATTCAATCCTTTCACCGTAAGCCGCCTCTCTTAATGAATCTCTACTGTTATTACCTCTGAAAAAGCTTATTATTTTTTTTATCGATGCTGGGGATCGAACCGGGGACCCTATGATTGCTAATCCTATGCCCTAACCACTACGCTATCACGCTATTACTATTGAGTAAGCTGTACATTGCCTATATGATTTGTATCGGGATATTCGTTGAATTTACGATTATTCCTGATCTCGCGGATATGCGTGTATATTCTCAGAGATAAAATATGTTCAATTAAATTTTTATTTATTTCATTAATGAATGATAATAATGATAATAACAATAACTCTAATAAATAAATAGACATTTGGTGATTTTTTTTCTCAAGATCATTTGCGTGTAAATTTGATACTCTGCTAGTACGTATATACGACATTATCATCCCTCCCTTCTGTACATTTGAGAAGGGCTGGCTGTTAATTAGATTGATTAATAAAATTAAATTCATTAAATTAAATTAATTTAATTTATTTTAATTATAGTATAATGATCCTTGTTAAAGATTGAAAATAATTATTGATAATGGTTGATAAAACTTAATTTGAATGGTATAATAATAGTTAATTAAATTATCTGAAAAACTTAATAAAATTAATGTCAGGTGGACCGGATCTGCATCTGATCATTTTCTCTTCAATTGACCCCGTTCAAATGCCGATCAAAGACATCAAATCGGAATTTGATCAAATTGGGGTCAGGCAGCCGACCTCTGCGTGAGATCGTGTCTACCTGATCAGAACTTGATCTGAATCATCCTGCAGTTTTTCGGATCCGATCTACTTGATCAAAACTTGGTCAGGTTCTCATCAGGAATCACCGGATCAGTCGAACCTTACAAAACTCTGATCAAGCTCTGATCGTGCTTCAGGTNTATGCTTCAGGTGGGCCTGAAGCAATTTCCACTCGGGGAGTTCTACAAAAACAAAAAAAATCCTTAAAATTTCCTACATTTGTGACTTTTGAGTCTCTATAACTTCTCAATATTTTTCGAAATATCTCGATTGAATGTGGGGCATTGTAGTGCCAGTGAGAGCACTTTTTCTTGAGAGTACACGTTCACATGACTATACCCATCACATTTCCTTTAAGCTCAATGATCGACTGCGCAACTTCCGTTGGATATTGTGTGACAGAAGATTTTCCAGGAATTACTGTCCCACACGATTTCGATAACGAGAGCCTCTATGTTTACAAGTCATCAATCTTCACGAAGATTGTTAACGATCATTATTTGCATGAAAAATATAGTCTCTATTCTTGTGACAGGAGATATTGTTTTTCCCTTCGCGTCGACACAATTTCCCCTGTTCTCGGGGATCTCATGAGCTGCTCTAGAGAATTATTTGCATTTATTCGTCGAACATTAATTCATTTATTATATTTAGGAATTTTGATTTGTTTAATTTATCATTCACGCACTCTAATCTGAATTTCACGAAACCTGAGACGGCGGTCCAACGTGATTGGGTCGTTACTGTGGGTTCATGCCCTAAAGTATCGATTTTTGCTGACGCCTGCGCCTGGAAATAAGCAACAAGTCGCCAGCGTGACACTCTTCGCCCGGCAGCGACATCGTGTAGTTATACTTTGTATTGTAATTTATATTTTGTATTGTTTTTCTAGTTATTTTATATTGTGTGGAAAAAAGTCGATTCCCGAGAAAATTTTGAAGTTCCTGTTGAATATAAATCAAGTGAATTGTCGACTCTCTCTCTCTCTCTCTCTCTCTCTCT
>NW_021680507.1:57803-72490 GCF_001412515.2 Diachasma alloeum
CTCTCTCTCTCTCTCTCTCTCTCTCTCTCTCTCTCTGTCGAATTTCTCTGGCCTTGGGTCTTCCAACGTTCCAACTCCGTGAGATAACACGGCAAAACGTTGGTAGTTAATGATAAACTAACTGGCGCCCAACCAATCATTAATATTGTCGAATAACCTGTGAACTAAAGGATTTTCTTGAGTCCTGGCAGCCCTTGACCCAGGCCGCGCCAGGTGTGGGCCTTCAGCTAATTTATATTTTGCATGTAAATTTATTAATTTATTCGAATTATTTATTTAAAATCAAAAGGCCTGTCTCATTCTTCATGAATCTTTAACATTGAAAATAGCGCATTAGTAATTGATATTCTTTGTAAATTCCATCTCACTAACTTCATTTTTTTACTTGCAGTGAAAATGGCCAGTCGAAAATTCATTTCAATCATTCTGAGAACGGAAACTTTTCACATTTTATAAAATACTTTCAATAACACCCTTTTTTCTCATTTTGAAGATAATTGGATTACTCCCTCGGCATTTTTTCCCCGTTGTCTCGTGAAATGTAATTCCCGGATGCTGCAAAGTTCCGTTTCATGTCAGCTGCAGACCTTACTCCTTCTTTTATTCATTCTACTCGTGTTGGCGAATTTTTTCATGGCGTAATTAATGAATGTTAATTCGAGGAAACTACGAAAAGAGATTTCTTAATGATATCTGAGCTTCGTACAATTTGTTTGTGATACGAGAGACTCAACAAGTTTCCATGATTTTACGGGCACCCTCAAACTTTTTGATGTGGCTATTTTATTTCTTATAACATTTCTCAATTTCTCACGTGAAAAAAATACATGATAATCCGGGAGTATTAACAGTCGCATAAGGGTAATATTCCATATTACTTCGATCAAATCAAAAGCCTTTTTTTAAACTTCAAGAAAAATTGAATATGTTGTCGATTTATTCCATACATGCCTTGGATGGTTATTAACCCTTGAGTGGTCGCACAATGGGGGAATCGCAGCGTTTTGTCAATTTTCTTTTCATACATGAAAATCCGGGAAATGAAAAATTTGGAAAAATTTATATTCCTATTTTCACCTAAATCGAACGCATTGACAAATTTTTTTTGGGTCATACTCACACCAATCAATTGTTAAAATCATTTAAAAACTCGACTCCCTTTGTACTCTTTTGACCCTTAAGCTCAACTAACTCGTAGATGCGCATGATCCTTCACACTTAACTGACCCTTAAATCCGCCTGACCCTTTACAGTTGTTTGACCCTTAGACTCAACTGACCCTTAGATTCACCTGATCCTTCGGACTCAACTAATCCTTAAACCCATTTGACCCTTAAACTCAACTATCACTGAAATGCATCTAACCTTTAAACTCAACTCAAACTTCTATTTATCTGACCCATACTCAACTGACCCTTATATTCACCTGACCCTTCTTACCCTTTTGACGCTCAGATTCGTGTGATTCTTCGGACTCGGCTGACCCTTACATCCATCTGGCCCTATGCTGAAGATTTTACGCTTATTGATAAAAAATAAGCCCATCTGGCCCTCTTACTCATCTGACCCGTAAATTCATTTGACCCTTAAACTCAATTGACCCTTAAACTCAACTGACACTTGAACACAACTAATCCTTAAACTCAACTGAGCCTTTTACTTATCTGACCCTTACTGAATTGACCCTTACATTCGCCTGACCCTTCGCACTCTTTTGACCCTTGGGTTCAACTGACCCTTAGATTCGCGTGATCCTTCAGACTCAACTAACTTCTACACTTATCGGATCTTTACACTCACGGACTTTTATATGAAGGGTCCGACCCTTAGACGCCTTAGACCTACATATATGCACTCTAATTCCCTCTCATCTCCTCCCCTTGCTCCTTTCTTCTTAATTTTCTGTATTACTCTATTGCCTAATTTCTTTCTGTTTTTTCCTATTTTTCTTCTTATTAATTGCTCACATAAACCCGAAAAAATACAACCCGCCAGAAGCAACTGTACAGCTCAGAAACATACCGGGATATCCTGCGATCACTGAGCTTGAGCAGTAGCGAGTAAAACCATAAAAAGGATGGGTGACCGAAAGGGAACACGGCAGAACTACAAGCAGGGATATCTCGAGAAGCAATGGACGATCCGTTTTTTTTCTTTTTTTCCCATTTTTGTTTCAGCGAGTTAATAGTATTTATATTTTTGCCATTCTTCCACCGATTAATTTTTGCAAGCTTTAATCAACTAATCGATGTTAGAATGGAACTGGTAGTGAGAAGAGGGAAGGGGGGAGGAAGGAACGAAAGAATGTATGGTGGAGGAACGTTGGGGATACGTTTAGTTTCAACCTAATTTCAACGTACAATCTGAGAAAAATGGAACAAAGACGGTATTTGCGTCGAAAGTAGGTTGAATCGGTGCATTTGAGCCTGTACTCTGGACAACCTACTTTCAACATCCTAAACCCACCAGTGGACCTTGAAACTACGTTGGGAGACCCGGTAAAATTTCGACTCGGACTGACAGGTCCGCTCTAGTCAACCGAGCCTCAAAAAGCTCAGCATCTCGGAAACTACTGGAGATTAGAGAACGCCAATTGTACCGGCAATTCTTCGATACGTACTCTATAACATTTTTCTTTAATTTTTCGCCGGATATCCTCATGATTTCTTGTTAACTTTTTAATTTGTTCATTGATTAATTCACTGTAAATTCAACTTTTTCGAGTCTCGATTTTTTCCCCCGAAACTTACACATGTTTGGAATAAAAAAAAATGTTTTGCACTTCTTTGATAAAATAGATATTTATCGATTTATTTATTATTATCGTTTTATTTTTTGTTTATTACCTACTTGGTCCAACCTAAAAATTTTAATTTTATATAACTTTCAAAAAAAAAATTTAATAATATTTCAAGGCATCCCGAGTGGAAATTGCTTCAGGCCCACCTGAAGCACGATCAGAACTTGATACGGTTTTTGTAAGGTTCAACTGATTCGGTGATTCCTGATCAGAACCTGACCAAGTTTTGATCCAGTAGATCGGATCCGAAAAACTGCAGGATGATTCAGATCAAGTTCTGATCAGGTAGACACGATCTCACCCTGAGGTCGGCTACCTGACCCCAATTTGAGCAAATTCGGATTTGATGCCTTTGATCGGCATTTGAACGAGGTCAATTGAAGAGAAAATGATCAGATTCTGATCCGGTCCACCTGACATTAATTTTAATAAGTTTTTCGGATAATTTAATTAACTATTATTATACTATTCAAATTAAGTTTTATGAACCATTATCAATAATTATTTTCAATCTTTAAAAAGGATCATTATGCTATAATTAAAATAAATTAAATTAAATTAAATTAATTTAATGAATTTAATTTAATTAATCAATTTTATTAACAGCCAGCCCTTCTCAAATGTACAGAAGGGAGGGATGATGATGCCGTAAATACATATTAGAGGAGTATCAAACTTACACGTAAATGATCTTGAGAAAAAAAATCCCCAAATGTCTATTTATTTATTAGTGTTATTGTTATTATCATTATTATTATTCAATAATGAAATAAATAAAAATTTAATTGAACATATTTTATCTCTGAGAATACACACGCACATCCGCGAGATCATGAATAATCGTAAATTCAACGAATACCCCGATACAAATTATATAGGCAATGTACAGTTTACTCCATAATAATAGCGCGATAGCGTAGTGGTTAGGGCATAGGATTAGTAATCATAGGGTCCCCGGTTCGATCCCCAGCATCGGTAAAAAAATAATAAGCTTTGTCAGCGGAATAACAGTAGAGATTCATTAAGAGAGGCGGCCTACGGTGAAAGAATTGAATTATCTTTTATTTTGGATTAATTATCATTGATAATTGTTATTGATACTGACAGACAGGTCATCCGGTTTTCATACAGTTGACTTGATCAAGTTCGGATCCATTCGTCCTGATCAAATCCGGATTGGTCAGAGGCGTAACATGTCTGATCAAGACCGGATCCGTCAACTTGATCAATACCTGATCAGTGGTCAGGTCTAACCTGATCCAAACTTGATCAAGACCTGACCGGAATTTCCACTCGGGATGCTTGGAACACTTCTACATCATATTTAGTTTTCATCGAAATTGACAAAAAGCCGATTGAAATAATATGGAACCCCCGTAAGTATTACCATTTCAATTTTTTTTAAGGCGGGGGCAGGAGGGAATTCATCCGAGATTAGTTGATTACTGTTCAATGGACTGCATTAATGTTGTAATCGTACAATTCACAATTTTCATGGGACTAATCGATGCTGAAACACCCAGCCCTCGAGCTGTCACTGATTGAGTATTGTCCAGCTGGGTGAATTCATTACAAAAACTGATTGACAATCAAGAGAACACCGCTCTAGAGTTTGCACAGGATATAATCACGTAATCGGACGGGTCTATTCAATGGGACATCACTGTTAATATTCTCACACAATACCCATACGGTATTACAATATTATATTGAATTTCCATCACGGACTCGTGGTCACTACCAACAACGAACATATGAATTCATTTTCAATTGACGAATGTAATAGAAAATTGTTCATGGAGAAAGATTTACATCTTTCTCCTTGTAGCGCAAATCCCGTCTCAATAGTTTTTACTCCATATCGAAGAGAGAAATTTAAGACGAATGGTGAATTTTCTTCTCTTGCTCCAGGAATTTCACTATTTGTTAGGTAAACTGCTCCGAAATGGTAAAATACACGCGGAATTTCATCGAGAATTTTCTCCCTCATCGATTCGCCCAATCAGAACGCAATATTCGAGGTCACGTGACACCTTCACGTCGGTTTTCTTTTGATAATTCACCAGGCTACCAGTGAACTATCAATATGATAATTCCAGGGTTACCTGTCAATTGTTCTCTGATTTTGACCTTTTAATTTTTGGAAATAGCTTGTGTGAGGTTGTATTGATTTGATTCGAGATAAAGAGTCATTCGAAATGAGTCGATTTGGCCACAATTCCTTATGGGAAATCGATAAAAAGATGAAACGCTTTATTTCTTACTTTTGTGAGATGTTCGTATACGGTGCCACGTAACCTCGGTCACACTACTCTGATTGGTTAAATCTAGGAGGAAGGAAATTCTCCGAATACCCCTCGACCTTCTAAATTTATTGGATATCCCGCTTCGCGCTCGTGAGAGATGAGGTGTATCCCACCAACCTCGCTACGCAACGAACCTATTGGTAAATATTCGTAATGTTGAAGGTCTCGAGGTATTACAACTGATAATTCACCAGACTACTAGTGAATTATCAAAATGACAATGCATCTGAACAGAATAATTCTAGAACAAAAAAAAACTTTTACTGTAATTTCTCAATTAAAATATCTCAAAAACAACTAAAAAGTTATAGAGATTATAATCTTTTACTTTTATTTTTCAGAATTTCCTGTACTCCACACGTAATCACAAATAATAAAGATAACTTTCATGTAATGAATCATCATTTATTCGTAACAATGTTACCGATAGAATAACATCCCGAGTCGAGGATCCAGTCCTAACAAGTCCTACTGAGTGCTACTTACGTCCCAAATCAGGACTAAGTAGGACTTAGGAGTACTTCAAGTATTAATGAAATTCTTAGAATTTTACCCTAATTCTTGGAAGGTCTGGAGGATACCTAGGTTTGGGGGGATTTCCCCATTCCCCATATCTAGGTTTAAATGTTGCCTCCTTTTTTGGGGTTCACTCCAGCTGCGTCCACGTCGCGAACCCTGGGTAACGCTACAGCTGGTGGAGACTGTAGTTTCCACTGGCTCTGAAAATTTAATTCCTAAAGTAACTAATTTGACTAAATAAATCTAAATTTAAATTACTAAATTAGATAAGTTAAATTACATAAATAATTTTTAATTTAAAAAATTGATGTAAGAAGAACAGTGGAGGTAATGAAACATCTTATAACTAAAGAAATCAATAATTCTAATTGTTATGAACACAAAGGAATTATAGATGAATTGACCCATACAACAACTTAGAAGTGTTTACCATGTAGGACTAAAGAGAATTAGAAAGGACTTAAATCTTGACACGGGAACATATTTAAAATTAAAGAGACATAGTTCTTTGGAAACAAAATGTAGTATATTTACACATAAAATTGACATACTCTCAACTACTCCACCATAAGCCATTTCTATTTTTCTTAGTCATGGGATAATTACGTAATAAATAACGTGACCTTGTTCCTAATTGCACCCTCCAGAATATTAAATCGCCGCAAACTCCGAGGCCAATGGAGATATCTAGGGTATTACGCAGGAATTGAATTTTACGTTTGAAGTTTCAGGCAGGTGAGCCTAGAGCATTAAGCCCATCAATTTGCCTGTGGGCTTATCCTCTTTTGACAATTCTCTCCATTACCCTGGGAGAAAGCCAAGAGGGATGTTCAACTGAATGCACCATTTTTTTGACGTTTCTAATTTATGCTCAACTTTTTAATTAGAATCACTTTATAGTTAAACTCATATCCAAAAACCGTTCTTGAGGCTACACGGAGAAAAAAATTCCAGAATTTTTCTGGATAAATTCAGGCAGAAATTACCGTGCCGTCTGGTAAAGTAGGTTCAATTGTCTAGCACCAGAAAAATTTCGATTCTGCATAGGAAAACTTCAGGTACTGCACAATAAAAGCTTGATGCCTGACTATTTTCTATTACATGATAAATTCCATTCAAAAGTTAATAATGAGTAAACATTGTCATTCAGGATATCATCATATTAATTTTTTTAAACCTCCCCTCCATATCCTCTCTCCCATATTAAAAGCGGAATGCGAGGCAAACGTATGTGAAACGGTTGACAGTCCAATGTATCTCTACAGCGTTATACACTTCATGGAGAGAAAATTAAGGGCACTTATTTTATTTCTTAACAGTTTTATCATATCACTAATTAATATTTCACTGAATTGATATGATGAAAAACATTAACCTGGGGTTTCGGTGGGGAGATATGTGAGAGAGGAGGCTAGAGGAGGCGACGGAATAAATCATCTGGTCACGTTGAGTTGATGTTCGTGGTTGCGGAGGAACTGCCGAAATCTTACGAATGTGCGATCGAGTCCTAGGATTCTGGTAGAGCACCGGAAAAATTTGCCAGCCAGTGTCATAATTTTTCTCGTATTTCTCGTAAAAATTCACTGTCTCTTTGATGTTACCGTGCAGCACAAGAATTTTTCCCCGCATTTATCCGAAAAATGACTCTTGCAATAGTACTTTTTCCTACTCTTTGCGGTACATTTCGCCTGGAAAGACCATCTGAACCCACTTTACTGTGCCAGCACGGTAATGTTCCTCGTACTTTTCGCTCCATGTACCTTGGAATCTCAATAATATAGTAAATTTCTCGTGTGTACCCTGCTTATGGAAGAGTTATAAAAAATGGTTCTCATCAAAATTTCAATATCTACATTTGGTTTCGAGCTATTGTCCTTAAACTGCCGCATGAGTGAAAACCGATTCTACATTTTCTTGCTTCAGAAAATGGTTATACGTTCAATGGTTTTTTCATCACTGCCACCACTTTTCGCGACATACGCAGAGATTATTCTGGCACGACCCGCCCTTATGCAGCTCAGCTATGCATCTGGCAGCACAGACCGCGTGGTTGGGGGTCACCCATTTAGATCCAAATGAAAACAAATCGCAGGAGAAGCGACGATCTCTATTCAGGACGGGCAGAGCATCTATCACCTCCCCGTTGTTAGCTGATTTGAAACAATGAAGATAATCATTATTTATAGTTTTATGAATTTGATTGATTGAATGGAATTCAAATCCAATTTTTATGGGGGATCATTGTTAAATGTCCGAATTGATCACAACAATGGTTACACTTTATTGGAAATAGAAACGCAAAGAACATCAAATCATAGGAATCAATGAGCCACTCACAATTAATTGGAAAATCAAGAATATAGTTCCCTGCATTCTTTCGATTTTCAGTGATTGAAATTCCACTGGAAACTGATCAGAATTTCCGATAAGTCTCGCAGAAATTTCAATAAAAAATTTTCAACAGTGTTTTTTAACGTGTGAGGAATCTATTCTATTTCACACAGAAAGAAAAGTTTTTACATCCCTTTTTTACTATAGCTTTTAGGGACTCGTGAAATTCTAGAATTTAACAAGTGAAAAATTATAAAATCCAGTGGTTTTGTCACTAATTTCTAGTAGCATAATCCTAAATCCTTACGAATTTTATTCCTAAATCTCAGTGATTGAAGCCTTCAAATTTAAGGTAATTCTAGTTGTTAGTGTCAAGAATTCTGAAAAATACACAAAAAACCCGAGTGGAAATTTTAGTCAGGTCTTGATCAGACACTGATCAAGTTATTATATCAGATTCTGATCAGGTATGTAATGCAATAATTTTGGATTTTTCACTAGGGTTTCACCGCCTACCATCATTAGGCATTAATTAAATTTAAATTTTTTTGAGAGAAAAAATTAGTAACTTCCTAGCCGGGAATCGAACCCGGGAGCTTCCAATGTCACGTCGGGTGCTCTTACCATCTGAGCTACCCGGACACTTACGAATTTCACTTTCAAATTGAATCATACCCGAGTGGAAATTTTAGTCAGATCTTGATCAGACACTGATCAAGTTATCATATCAGATTCTGATCAGGTATGTAACGCTATAATTTTGGATTTTCCACTAGGGAAATCGTCCAGAATAAAGCCGAACAATCGGTTGAAATCAAGTCGAATTGAATCATGCCAAGTTGAACTGCGCACGAGACGAGACAAGATGAGACTTTACAGACCATCATCTCAGAAAACCTCTGTTGCGGAAATTTTTCTGCGTTGAATATGAAAAAAGTGCCCGTAACCCGCAGCAAAATTTCCCGTACAGAATATTTTTGGTTTCGTTTAAGTGAACTTATGCTACCATGGTAGCATCATTATTCTGGTATTTTTCTGGTCGTATACTTTGGTTATTGCTGCATCAATTGAATGGCGGAGATCTGTAAATTGTTTTTTTGTCATTCAGTTCATGAAGCCGCTAAAAAGCCGCTCATGAACGTCGTGACAAAAAATATGCTTCGTCACTGTGTCGAAAAAAAATTTTCTGGTGAATATGTGGTTGCAGGACGAGCCGAAGGCGAGAAATTTTCTTCGCCACAGTGACGAAAAATACTGCTCCGAATATCATTTCAGTTTTTTTTTTCATAAGAAGATACAATTTACTTCAAACGTCTGTAATGGATACATTCCCAGCTAAATTTCTTGTGGAATAATATCAATTATCGGGATAACTGACCTACAGTCTGGAAGCATGCCCATTATCGGAGTCTATCAGATTCGTTCCTACGAGAATTGGAATATTGGAACTGTCTGAAATTTCCAGTTGAATAAATGTTTTATTGGGAATGTGCCACCTAGTGCTTCTTCGGCTCACTGAAAATCGTCCAAATATTTGTAGCTCGTGATACACCTTACAGTTCAATGCCTTCAACTTTCATGGACAGAAATTGAAGACCTCGTGTCTTACATCAAAGGTTCTTGCTCTTGGACTATTTTCGTCAACGTTGAACCTACCTCCGGTAATGTGGAATCATCGACTCCAAGGCCCGAAAACGATGAATTTATGACGACGCTCTTGATTCAACAGCGCAACTTTGAAACAAAGTCGCTGTTTTTAATTTTTTTTCAAAATCGAGCACGCCTCTGAAATCGCGGACAGATTTTTCTCAGTGAAGGCATAACCTTTACCAGGTATTCCTAATTAGACTAGATAACAACTGTCTTGTTATAATTAACGAGTTTCTTGGCAAATGTTCCATAAA
Source organism: Diachasma alloeum (assembly GCF_001412515.2). Lineage (NCBI taxonomy): Eukaryota > Metazoa > Arthropoda > Insecta > Hymenoptera > Braconidae > Diachasma > Diachasma alloeum. Next base: position 67,664 of record NW_021680507.1, read on the forward strand.
AATTTGAAGTGTATTGTTAAATGTACTAAGGTACCACAACATCTGAAAACAGTTGACGTGATCTTAGTTTTATAACAAAAAATATATATGCAAATTGAACTGTAATTGTTCAGAAATGCTTAAAAAAAATGGCCGGATCTGAATTCGATTCGGATCTAGTCGAGATTTCACTGACCACAATAGGTCACAATTCACTCCGCCAACGTGGGATCCAGATACTTCATTCAGAATCTTATCAGATCCTGATCCGAAAGTCTAATCAATAAATTCTGACCACTGTTGGACCCAAAACTGATGTAGACCCAAACTAACTGCGTGAAATTTCCACTCGGGTATCTTTTCAAATTATTTTTCGCAATCGGATTTCGAGCAATCAGAGCGCAGTATTGGAGGCTACTCAACAGTTTTATTTCGGATATTTCCTCTTTTGAATATTTCCCAGTAGTTCTTTATTTTTTTACCTGAATATTTTGCAGTAGCTCTTCATTTTTTCGGCTCATTTCAGATAGAATCTTATATTTGACAGTCTATGGAAATCGGGTTATTCTACTAACATAACTTGTTCAAATCTTCCTCAATTCACCTCCTGATGTTGTCCACTACACTCTGCTTGGCCAAAATCCGATTGGAAAAAATAATCCGACAAATACCCCTCGAGATTCAAAATTAATCAGGTATTTCCCTCAAGCTCCCCTGCAAACAAACCATCGTGCCAAGTTTTGCAGAAAAATTTCTCGCGTAAGCGCTCGGGGTTTTTTAACCTGCAAAACTTGACACCCTCATTTGTTTGCAACGAAGTTGTCGGTAAATACCCGATAATTTTGAAGATCTTGGGGTAATACTACTGACAATTTCCTCAATTCTGATTTTGACCAATCAGGTGCAGTATTCGGGGTCACGTGACGCGTTTCACACTGATAATTTCCCCGGCTGCAGGGAAATTATCACAATTTCGCGAATTTGACAGATATTCCTCACATTTTGGTGAAATGTGTCCCGTAAGCTCGAACACTGCACCCTGATCGGCCAAAATCAGAATTGAAGAAATTGTCCTCTGAATACCCCTCGACCTTCAAAATTTATCAGATATTTCCGTCAAGTTTTCCTGCGTCTCAACAATCGGGATCAGTTTTGCAGGTTAATATCCCGGACATTCGGGAAATATACGATAATTTTGAAGGTCTTGGGCTATTGTAGCTGAAAATTTTCTTCTCTGTATTTATTAAAATGGTAAATAAACAACGACAAATTACATTTAGAAAATGGAAATTCCAAACTTACAATTTCTAACGATGAAATTCCCATCATATAGTCCATCTGGCAGAGCTGCCCTATTTACAACAGCAGTTGCAGCAGGAATGCAGAGAATGGCGATGAGAAATTTCATTTTGCGTAGATTATGTCATTTCTCACACCGCTGTTTATATTCAATTTTCATTCCTCAATAGCCATACAACCCTTTTGTATCACAGCGCGGGGAAACCTCGAAACCGCGACTACCGTTAATAAACCACTACGGCTGATTTTGTCACTGGTAGAATCAACGATCGTTTCCTACGGATTTGACTCAAAACTATTTTTATCATTATCTCCTCAAGACACCTTACCGCAAATGGTAGCAAAAATAGCGATATTTATGTTCATATAGCATAGCTATATGAACAATTCCCCACTCGTTTTTTTACGTACGTTGAATCCAACGAGCCCCACAAACATTAGAAAAAGGTGTCGCATTAATCTTGCGACGCATTTATTGTCGAATCTCCTTTAGACTTTTTAGACACCTTGAAAAAAATATGTGACTGAATGGACGAAGAGTCTGTCATTTGTAACACAATCATTTCAAATATCATTTCTACATGTAATATATCCAATGTGGTCAACTTTACCCTTTTTGGTCCATTTTCGTTAATAAAAAACTTAAATTCTGCGGAATGCAAGACAAGTGAAATAACACTCTCAGTTGAAAAATTATTAAGGAATAGGGGCGGGTGTGCCTGCCACGTACGAAATGCCAGTGTTGGAGAAACGGGCCAAGCCTGGCACAAGCCTGGGCTTGCCAAGTCTGGGCGCCCAGGCTTGGACCGAGGTTCGGCCATCCCTGGGGACCAGGGCTTGAGTCTCGGGAGAAGGGCGGGTAACCGAGCCTTGGTTGACAGATCTGGCCCAGCCTTGGCCGGACATTGGNGATGATTGCGTTAGGGTTTGATAGGTAGGGCACAATCAATACTAAAAATCATCCTAAAAAATGTTAATTATTTTGTTTTTGTTATTATTGATAATTGCCAAGAACAGTTTGGCAGCCAGTGCGGCACCAGTCGCATGCCGGTATTGATTTTTTTTCCTCGTTGAACCTATTACGAATGCTGAGGAGTAATATTAAATTACTTGTATTTCAATCACTCATATTATCATATTCATGTAATTAAGTAATGTTTAATTGAGCCTGGCCAACGACTGGCAATCAACGCTGGGCCGAGATGGGCGCCCAGACCTCGCCCGATGTTATCATTCCAGGTTTCAACCAAGTCTGGCGCGGTCCCGGTTGAGGAGCGGGTCCCGAAGTTCGGCAGGCCGGCCACCGGGCTTGGGCCAAGCTCGGCCCATTCGTTTTTTCGTACGTGGGCTGTACCGCCCATCTAAGGGGAAATGCCAGTTTTATATTTTATATTTCAACTTTAGTATAAAAAACGTATTTGTGAGACTTCTTTAACTATTGAACTCGTTATTCTCGAAGTGTAGACGCCTAATTCTCCTTAGAATCCACAAAATTGATTGAAAATAAAAGAGAGAGCCTATTGAGCGGTACTATCCGCCGTCGGGTAATACCGCTCGGCATGATTCCAATGCCGCTCATAAGGTTTTGCGTGTATCGCTCGCGCCGCAACCTAACCTGTAAACGAGTACTGTAGAGCAACTACGTGGCCGATCCTACACAGAGAAAAAATTATTCCTGCCAAGGATTGATATTCTCGTCAGAAGATCATATTTTTTCAGAACGAATTTTTCCAGGACAGTCATTTTCAGAGAGTCCAAGTCTATCCTCAAAACATACAGTGATATTGAACAATCTGATTATTATGCTACATATGACCTTGACAAAATGTTCTCCGATATCTTCCGGATTTTACAAATTGGCGATTTTCTCAGGTAAAGAAAATTGGAATAATTCCAAATGTTAATAATTATTATTGGAGTTTCTTCGAGGTTATATGCAGAATAATATTCTTATAGATCACCATAATTCTCACGTTTGGAACTGATTTCGGAGCACCTGGAAATGACTGGCCTGGAGAAATACGTTCCAAAAGAGATATTTTCTTCTACTAAGAGTATGAAAAAGATATCAACAATAACATTTTCTTGGAAGGAATACATTTTTTTCTCAGTGTATGAGCGGTATTACCGGCTCCGCTCGGCGTCAACAAAATTGTTGATAATTATTGACATTAGTGGAGTTTTGAGTTCGAATTGGTCTCAAATTACACGTGAAAGTACCACGAATCGAATAACTACAGTTTAACATGAGAATTCAGCGTTTGAAACTATCAAAAACCTTAATTACAAGACCACAAATTTTACACTGTAAAAACCTCAAAACTTCGTTACGTGTTTTTTCATATTTAAAGTGGTAAATAAAGTGAAATTTTCCCGACAATCACATCCTATTATCAAATTCTTCATGATCAGGAACAGAAAGAAATTTTCAAGTTGATGGTTGTGGAGAAAAACGGGTGAGCGGTATTACTCGCTGAGCGGTCCAGGCATCCCGAGTCAAATAATTGGACCTGACAAGTTCTACTTAGGTCTTTCCATTCAGAACTGGATAGGTCTTGGGAAGCCTCTTCCCAAGTGCTTCCGAGACCTTTCTACCTCTGGTTATGTCCCATTTCAGCACTTGTTAGGTGTAAGCAGGACTTGTATTCAGACTTTCCAAATCCTTGCCGGTCTCCGTAATTCTATGGGCCTATATTAAATCTGCGTTCATAGCCCTGTTTACTCATGCGTTATTGAAATAAAAAATGCAATTGTTTTTTTTTTAATCTCGAAAATCGACATTTCACGAGAGGGTGGAGAGGAGATGCATGTATGTGGAGGCTTGACATTTTTACCCAACAAGGGGAGAAGGTTGCAGAATCTATTCTAGTCACTCACTCTTGTCCCTCCGCTTGCATGCATTATCCAAATAAAAAATGAAAGTGTTAACAAATCTGACCCTTGTTCCAAGTACAAACCGAAAATCTGACGCTGTGGCCCCCGGTGAAAATTTTTTTTTTTCAGTTTTCACTTTTTCCACATACTTTTGAGAGTTCTGAATAGCCCGTCGCTTAAATAGTTGGAATCAATGTTCACCCGGCTAGAAAAATCGATTTTGGCGAAAATCCATTTGCACCGGAAAACCCGAAAATCTGACCCTTTGGCTGGGGCCAAAAAAAACAGTTCGTGAGTTTTCACTTTGTCCACATACTTTTGACAGTTCTGACTAGCCCGGCACTTAAATAGTTGGAATCAACGTTCACCCGGCTAAAAAATTCGATTTTGGCGAAAGTGGACTTCCCCCCGGGAAAAACGGAAAATCTGACCCTTTGAAAATTTGAAAAAAAAAAACTTTTTCAGCTTTCACTTTTAGAATCAATGTTCACTCGGCTAAAAAATTCAATTTTGGCGAAAGTCGACTTTCCCCCTGAAAAAATTCAAGATCTGCCACTTTGGCTCCGGGTGAAAAAAATTTTTTTTTCAGTTTTCACTTTTTCCACATACTTTTGAGAGTTCTGAATAGCCCGTCGCTTAAATAGTTGGAATCAACGTTCACCCGGCTAAAAAATT